>NC_016090.4:24188164-24408546 GCF_000004515.6 Glycine max | reverse complement strand
AGCTACTATGCATACCGGGGCAAGATTTAACCCGTGCCGCTGCAAAGAGACGAGTGCGGATCATGCGCACCAACATGACCACTCTTACACAGATATAGATGACATTGCTACTTAGCAACATTCTGCCCAGCGACCGCAATGCCAATCTCCCCCTGCAAAAGTATCAGTTGGTCTGTGTCGTCCCGACATGGGTAAGTATGCATATAGTTCAACTGATTTCTGATACCATCTATTGTTTGCAGGGATCGCACCCACAAAGACACCCAGTGAACCTGAAGAAGTCCAACAGGGCCCTGGGGTTTCCAGCTCTGGTTACGGGCCTCTATCAGTCCTACAGGGTGCTCGTACCCCCCCGACAAGGTCACATCATCATAGGTAAGTATGCACATCGCTCAACTGATTTCTGATTTCATCTATTGTTTGCAGGGATCGCGCCTGCAAGACACCTAGTGGACCCGAAGAAGTCCAACAGGGTCTTGGAGTTGTCAAGCTCTAATTACGGGTCTCTGTCAGTTCTACGGAGTACCTGTCACCTCCAGCAAGGGCATCAGGCCCCCTACTGATCGAGCTTTCATCAAGAAGTACTGCGTCCCCAGGCAGGCGCAGGGCGAAACACCACAGTAGCATTGGGATGGCCGGTAGCGGGCAATAGACACACCGCCACCACCTCTAGAGTTAACCTCAGCTCATCCGCAAAAAAGTTAGAGCGTTGCCTACGACACATGGCCGACCGGCAGGCGACCAAATCCAAAGCCAAAGGTAAGCAAAGTACTAGGTCCGTGACCTACAAGCCATCATGCGTCCAGCTAAAGACGTTAAAGAAGCGCTACTAGGAGGCAACCTAGTACCTTTTGAATCTGTGCTTGTTATTTGATCACTTTTCATAGTAAGACACACCTAGTTGCTCATGATCCTAGGAATTTAAATAAAACGAGCACAAGCTCGGAAGGTAGTCATACCTCACAAAATATATATATGTATGTTTAGGTAGAAAGATACCTTAGATATGCATGTATGTAAACAAAAACACTTCACAAAAAATATATGTATGTTTAGGTAGAAAGGTACCTTAGATGTGCGTGTATGTAAACAAAAAATTACTTCACAAAATATATATTTCTATGTTTAGGTAGAGAGATACCTTAGATGTGCGTGTATGTAGCAAAAAAATACCTCACAAAACATATATATGTATGTTTAGGTGGCAAGATACCTTGGATATGCATGTATATAGCAAAAATACCTCACAAAAATATGCACATGTTTAGGTAGCAAAATACCTCATGAAAAAAAAGAAGGAAAAAAAACAAACAAGAAAAAGAAATAAACAAATGATAATGAAAAAAAAGAAGGAGAAAAAAGAAAAAAATAAGTTGTCAAGCTGAAAAACCAACATGCTTTTGAAAAGAGATGACTTCCAACTTTTCTTTGGAAAAATTCACTGATCATAACTAGTTTTTGGAAAATGTGTGTACACCTGAAGGGTGAATGCTATGAAATTTCCCCGGACGCCCGAAATGGACTCGGATGAATGCACAAGTTGATAAAAGAACATATTTTGGAAACATTGGGTTGATTAAAATAGAGGAAATGAATCCTGAGCCCTAGCATCACATGACCATAAAAATTTGACATTTGAGTGTCCGCATAGATGCATGCATGACCAGTTTTGCATAAAGTTTCCAAATCATCATTTTTGCATTTGTGTCATGGAAATAATGTGGGGCATCCCTTTTATCCTTGAGCCAAACCAAACCCCGACATGTATCATGTCTAGCCATTCTACAAACCTTGAGCCAAAATCCTGACTCACCATAAACCTTGACCTAGGGTGAGAATGTCAATCCTTACCCTCGGAAGCAAAAAAGAAAAGAAGGAAAATTTCCAATCAAAGAGAAAGCAAAAAAGAAAAGAAAAGAGAAGGAAAATTCCAATCAAAGAGAAAGCAAAAAAGAAAGAAAGGAAATTCCCAATCAAAGAGTGGGAGAAAGAAAAAAGAAAAGAAAGAAAATTCCCAACCAAAGAATGGGAGAAAGTAAAAAAGAAGGAAGCTCCTGGTCAAAGAAACCAGAAGAAATGTGCAGAGAGGTCTTTGGACCAGACAATATCTGAACAGTACAGAATTGTCATCAAATGAACAAAAGAAAGAAAAGGAAACCATGACCTAAAGTGGTCTTCTCCCTTTGATTACCAACCAAAATCCTGTGCGTCAGTGACTTGTTCGCCTCGCGCAAAACCAAAACAGAAAAGGAAAAGGGGAAAAAACACACAAAAGCCGAAAAACCCACCAAAAGAACCCATTCCCAAGGGAAGCCCTATTGATCCATGATCACGCATGTAATTTTTGATTTGATAGGAAATAATTTGCAAAGTCAAGTCATGACATATCTATGGTTCGGAATTAGGATGAAACACTTACCTGTGCGAGATTGATACACTTTGAGTGGATTTCTTCTATTTTTGTCGAACCCAGTGTTTCCTCTAAATGGTCATTTAGAAACGAAATGCTAACATCCAAAATCTCATTTATGGTTATGGGAGATTTCATCAGCAGACTCTCCTTCCCCGGTAGACGCATTGTTTTTCACTCAAAAAAGCATATGCTGCTCTAAATCAATTGGAATATTTGTCTCTTTGCTAAATCATGTTTGCATTTTAGTGGAGAAAACACCGAGACTTTTTCAAGTCTCACAAGTTATCCAGAACTACGTAGGTCTGAGTTCCTCATTGGAGGATACGTAGGAGCAAGAGCCTCGCTTTTGTCGACCACACCGCCTTTTGTTGCCATGACTCAAGAGCTGGTAGCCCGCGGAGACACCTTACGGTTATCCGCACCTCGTCATTCAGTGACCCCAAGTGTGATTCACGAGCAGAGACCAATATGGTCATCTGCGCCCTTTCCGGAGATGTCAGCATTTTCCGATGGAGACTTTTCAAGTCTCACAAGTTATCCAGAACTACGTAGGTCTGAGTTCCTCATTGGAGGATACGTAGGAGCAAGAGCCTTGCTTTTGTCGGCCGCCCCATAAACTTTGTCATACTGACCCTGAGGTCATGTGACGTGCACCCTTGTATCATCCAGAGGCGGCGGGCCCGATGATATACGCGGAGATACCTTACGGTTATCCGCACCCCAGAGGCGGCGGGCCCGACGGCGGGCCCGATGACAAGCAGAGACCAAGTTTGGTCATTCCGGTTATCCGCACCCTTTTGTCATCCAGAGGCGGCGGGCCCGATGACAAGCAGAGACCAAGTTTGGTCATTTTGCACCCTTGTATCATCCAGAGGCGGCGGGCCCGATGATACGCGGAGATACCTTACGGTTATCCGCACCCTTTTGTCATCCAGAGGCGGCGGGCCCGATGACAAGCAGAGACCAAGTTTGGTCATTCTGCACCCTTGTATCATCCAGAGGCGGCGGGCCCGATGATACGCGGAGATACCTTACGGTTATCCGCACCCTTTTGTCATCCAGAGGCGGCGGGCCCGATGACAAGCAGAGACCAAATTTGGTCATTCTGCACCCTTGTATCATCCAGAGGCGGCGGGCCCGATGATACGCGGAAATACCCGAGTGGTTATCCGTATAAACATTCTTTTGCTATCTGTAAGACAGAACGCTTGATAGCATGCAGAGGCTGACATAGTCTTCTGCACCTTTTGTTCCTCCGGGAACAACAAGTCATTTACATGTGGAAATTTCATGGTCACCCGCGACTCTCGTCAACCGAGAGGAGCGAAATTAGTGTCATACACTAATTTTCGTCCGGGGACCTTTGCTTGATGACATGCGACCTTTCTTTGGTCCTTGTGAGGTGCTTGGCACCCATCATTAGGCAATTTGTGAAAATCCGGGAACGACAAGTCATGGTCACCCGCGACTCTCGTCAACCGAGAGGAGCGAAATTAGTGTCATACACTAATTTTCGTCCGGGGACCTTTGCTTGATGACATGCGACCTTTCTTTGGTCCTTGTGAGGTGCTTGGCACCCATCATTAGGCAATTTGTGAAATTCCGGGAACGACAAGTCATGGTCACCCGCGACTCTCGTCAACCGAGAGGAGCGAAATTAGTGTCATACCCTAATTTTCGTCCGGGGACCTTTGCTTGATGACATGCGACCTTTCTTTGGTCCTTGTGAGGTGCTTGGCACCCATGATTAGGCAATTTGTGAAAATCCGGGAACAACAAGTCATTTGCATGTGGAGATTTTACGGTCACCCGCGACTCTCGTCAAATCGAGAGGAACGAAATTAGTGTCTTATCTTTACTTTCCTTTTATCTCCAATAAAAGACAAGTAAAGAGGGGCAACTGTCATACCCTAATTTCGTCCGGGGACCTTTGCTTGATGACATTCGACCTTTCTTTGGTCCTTGTGAGGTGCTTGGCACCCATCATTAGGCAATTTGTGAAATTCCAGGACATGCCGGAAAACCAAAAAAATATATTGATGCACAATCCGTAAGTTTCCGTGACACACCGGAAATCAAATGGAAGGATCGTTGCATAATTAAGTGAGGTTCCGTAACATTCCGTAAGTCAAAAGGGGGATGATTATGTAATCCGCAAGGTTCCGTAACATTACGGAAAGAAAACAAGTATCGTTACGAGATTCGTAAGTTTCCGTAACTTTACGAAAAAAGAATCACCAAAAAAGGTAAGGGGGTGAACTTATCAAGATAGGGGTGTAAATAGCAATTCAAATCTAGGCCCTTCTAGAACATTTTGGAAGTTGGGTTGCTTAAGGAGGAAGCAACTGGGCGGCAAGCTCCTCCACGTTTTTGAAAAATGGTTTTCGAGGCTTCCGCTGCTTCCGTAATACTTCCGTAAAATTTCCGAAAACCTTGGGTAAGCATATTCCACTTAACATTGGTGAAAGGGAAGAGAAAAAAGATGAAAATCAAATTTGAAAACAGTTCCGTAAGGCTTCCGTAACTTTTCTGTAAAATACGAAAAGGGGGGTGAACTTAGTAATTCGGGTGCGCTTAGAAATCTTCTTCATTAAGTCTTTGGGCGGCAAGCACCTCCTTTTTTTTTCTATAAATAGGGGAGGGGGGAGCTGTTTCAAAATGTTCAAGACCCCTTTGGCTATGCATTTCGGCTATTTTGGGCAAAAAACACGTTTTCGTGAAGAAAAATCAAGTCGAAGTACTTCCGTAACGCTTCCGTAAGCGATTCTGTGGAAATTCTTCATCGTTCTTCGTCGTTCTTCACCGTTCTTCATCCGTTCTTCGTTCGTTCTTCGTTCTTCAACGGGTAAGTTTTCAAATCCGAGACTTTCAATTCATTTCTTGTTTTGTGTACTTTCACTTTAATTTCGTTTACTTTCAGTTTTCTTTTCTTCCGTTTTTAACGTGCTTTAACCATTTATTTAAGCCGTTTTCTCGTCTAATAAATGATAAAATGAATTTCAACCGATCATTTGTGTTGTAATCTCGTTTAATCACTGTTAAAACGAAATCTAACCGATCGTTCACGCTATAACCTCGGTTAAACCAAAAAAAGTAAAATAATAATAAAATAATCAAAATATCTTGAAAAATAATAATAAAATAATCAAAATATCTTTGAATAAAATAATAAAAAAAATCAATCGGACGTTTTTCTTTGGAAGTTTCCTTGAATGAATTGATTAATAAACCAAAGTGAAACTAAGACTAAAATCAACTCACAAATCAAGTTTTTTTCCGAAAAATCACTAAAAACCGTTTTAAGGTCCAGCGCCTTAAACGGTCCTCTTTGCTTTTATCGGTTAACATTGACCGTTCAAAAGCATAAAATCAACATGTGACTTTACCGCTTTTGCAAAGAACTACGTAGGTCTGATTTCCTCATCGCAATTGAGGATACGTAGGAGCAAAAGCCCCGCTTTTGTCGACCACCCCAAGAGATCGTTAATGGTCCAATGCCTTAACGTTTCTCTCCTTTCAAAATCAAAAGACCGTTTAATGGTCCAACACCTTAAATGACCTTTTGTTCAAATAAAAAACATATTTTGGAAAAAAGACAAAAAACAAACTTAAACCAAACACTTTGTTCCGAAAGAACTACGTAGGTCTGATTTCCTCATCGCAAATTGAGGAATACGTAGGAGCAAAGGGAAACACCCTTGTCGACCACAAAAAGAGAAAAAATATAAAAAGGGTATAAAGGATATAAGGACATAAAAGGGAACGTAAAAATCAAAGTCATGTTTGCACATTCGATTAAAGGCTGCCGTCCCTTGTGACGGACGTGTGGGGTGCTAATACCTTCCCCGCGCGTAAATACAACTCCCGAACCTTTCACTTAAAAGTTCGTAGATCGCGTCTTTTCCAGTTTTTCCGACGTTTTCCTCAAATAAACGTTGGTGGCGACTCCGCGCGTATTCCTTTCGTGGAACACGCATCCCGCGAGTCTCGCGTCGCCCTCCCGCCGAAGGGTAGGTTGCGACAAATAGAATCCTGGATGCAAGGATGAAATTGATTCAACATTGGAATATTCTGTCTCTGTATTGGGTCCTGAGATGATGATGTACTATGTTTCACTGAGGAATTACTATTTTACACAGAGTGTAACACATCAACATACTCCCAATAAGAAGAATCGCGTTTTGTTGACTTTTGTTGTTTGGCAAGCGGTTTTTTTGGAGCACCCTTGGTTTTCACTTTTTCTGGAGAAGGACACATGGAGTTCATATCTGGGTAAGCAATTTCTCACAGCTTTGACTTCAAATGTATTTTACCACAAACATCGAGTTGCTCAAAGCGTTTCAATATGGTTTCCATCTCCTCAATTATGGTCACCCGTGTCTCACTTAACCCTTGATGAGAAATATATGAATGTTTTTGTTTGTCTCTCTTTGATATCCTTGGATTTTGTTCTTTGTTTCATTTTGCCCAGGAGTGCAAAAGGCTAAGTATGGGGGGTTTTGATGTGTCATCATTTTCTTCTATTTTCTAAACCCTTTTTGCACCATTTTAATTATTGATTGGTCTTAATTGTCAATTAATTAGGCATTTTTATTATTTGGGCTCATTTAGCTAATTTGATGTTTTTAATCTAATTTCAGGAATTAATGAAACATTGGGCTTAATCCGGATTTTGGTTGTGGACTTGAAGAGGGCAAATAAAGAGCGCTTACCTTAGTTAATTTCTAACTAGGAAATTTGGCAATTTTATTTTATGTTGTTCAGTGTTTATTTCGTTTTGGGCCAGAGTATTGTAATAGGGCCCAGTGACTTTGAGTGACTCTTTTTAAATAGTTGCCTTGGGATTCGTGCAGGGCATTCTGTTATGCTATTTTCATTATTCAGAGCTTTGGTTTTAGGTTTTCACGTTTTTCTGTTCCCTTGTTACGGTTTTTGTTCTTAATGCAAATTTTCGTTTTCTGCTTCTAATTACGAGTTCATTCTTGCTTCTTCTTCTACTTTCATTTACGTTTCTGTCTCATTTACGTTTCTGTTCATTTACGTTTCTGCTTCATGTTTCATTTGCGTTTTCTGTTTGAATCCATGGAAGGCTAGATTTTCTGGTGTTTTTTCCTTTTAAGGACGAAGCCCAACTCTCTTTGAGGTTTCGCTTGTAATGTGGTTTCCTAGCAGTTTTCCCTTCACCAGTTATCCCAAATTCGTGAATATTAATCAGTGCACGCTTCGTGTTCGATTAATTGCCTCTGAGCCTAACTTGCGTTCATGCTTAATGGACGAAGGGCTAACTGGTGTATGTGGTGCCTAATTACGTATTGACAACCCTAAGTTGATTTTCGCTTAGTAAATTGAAATAGGGTTGGATTAAGTGGTTGACTGTTAGGGACGAATTCTCCATAACCCAGGATAAGAGAATGGCTTCTGAATCAAAGGAAACAACCCGTTTTTAATATTAGTAGTTTCGTATTTCAGTTTACTTGTTCTGCTCTTTAATCACAAAGCAAACAACCCCCCCCAATCGTTACTGTTACTGCAAGTATATTATGAACAATTGGTGTGTCACTGCTCGTTGGGAAACGACCTAGGATCACTTCCTAGTTATTGCATTTTCGTGTTTATTTGATTCGGGTACGGCCTCGATCAGTACTCCTCATGACACATCCACATTGTGAAGGGTTTTTGCCTACATAAGCTACACACTCATACTCAACAACAATTTCATTTAAAGTGTACCTTAATACCATGCCAAGTAGTTTTTTGTACAAGGTTACTTTATACACATGCCCAACCACGTGCGTGCTTGTCTCAAAGTATGCTTTAATCTGGGTGTGTTGAAGTGTCATCATATTATTCATTGCTTCCCAAACACTGTATATGTCACCAACTGAGTTTTGTAGGAGTCTCTTTAGTGACCAATGAGCACGCTCAATCCTACAGATGAAATATACAAAAACATGTAAACAATCGAATCATTGTCATTTAAATCAACACTTCAACAAATGAAAACAAACAAAAATCAATATTCATACCTGTTAGTGGTTGTGTTTCCTAGATGCATCACTTTTTTTGTCCATGCTTTCACAAATCTTTCTTTGTGTGAAATCACCCCTGTTTGACACACATAGTCCATAAACATCGGCCACAGAGAGCAAGCCATTTCAAGGTTTTTAAGGTACTCATCAAAAGAACTCTCATTGGGACAGTTAACCAAACTCCCCCAAGCCTTCATCACATAATCCTATGCATTCGTTTGAGCAACTAGAGTTTTGCACTTTTCCTTGACATTCTTGTCAATGTGGAACCGACACAGCAAGTTCGTAGCATTCGAGAATACATTTTTCACTGCATTCATCAAAGACAAATCCCTGTCAGTGACAATAATCCCGGGGAGTGCATCAACTCTCATGAAAAAACCCTGAAACTGCTATAGGGCCCAAACAACATTATTAAGACGTTCTCCTTCCAAGTAAGCAAAACTAGTGGAGAATGTCATTCCTGTTGGTGTAACACTAACAATATCAAGCAACAACAGTTTGTACCTATTTGTTTTGTATGTACTATCGATCAAGAAAACCAAATTACAAGAATTGGTTAACTTTATTGCATTAGGATGACTCCAAAACAAGTCACGTACAACATTATCATCCTTCAGCCTATGCTAGTGAATATACTAATCTCGATCAAGCAGCATCATCAGTTGTTGCATTTCGATGTTACTCCCTCTTATGGAAGAACGATAAGCATGTCTCGCATTGTAAATTTGTTTGATTGTTGTATAATTGTTGTCATTGTGCTCCTTCAACATCAACAAAATATTTCTTGGCTTCACCATGAACTTCGTCATATCAGCAACAACAATCTTCTCATCCTTTGTCATTCGACCTGCATATGGATGCCCAACCAATGAATTTGCCATTTTGTGATTGTGAATCCCACAAATTAACTTCACCATCCAGTCGTCTCCTCCTGAAACTGGCTTTGCACGCAACTTAAACGGGCATCCACATTTTCTACTACCAGTGCATGTTCTTACCAAATTATGTTTCTTAGGCCTATACTCCCCACTCCTTTCACAAGCTATCAACAAAAATGAGGCTCTTCCTCGAACACCAATATTGGTGTCTGACCTCATTATAACGGCAACAAATTCAATGTCATGAGCCAACGATCGAGCCCATTGTAAAACTTCATCACGACTACCAAACAACTAGAACACAATTCAAATCAGGTTTTCCATGAGTAAACATCTATGTAATATAATTACTGTACCAACAACAACAAATCGCACAAATACCTCAGAAGTATTAAAGGTATCAGAACAATCAACTTTAACGCCAACATCTTCCTCATTTTCAACATTCATTTCAACTTCTTCAGACATGATACTATCATACATCCATTGGTCTTCATTCATCTTAATAAAACATTTAACAAATTCAATTCAATAACAACAAATTCAAATTCAATTCACACAAATATAGTTGTTTACACAAAATATTTTACAGCACTTTTCCATTAAAATGTCATATAAATCTAATAAATACATCCTTCAATAAAAAACATTAAATACATAATCATTCTCATATAAATTTGTTTAATTATTAATCATTAGTATATTCATTTTTAAACAATGTAATATTACTAAAACTAGTAAAAAAAATTACAAAATTATTAATAATTAATTTAACAATTAAAAATAAAAAAAATTCCGTATGACCCATATGGATCAACAATCCATATAGGTCATATGGATTGCTGATCCGTATGGTCATACGGATTGTCAATCCGTATGGGTCATACGGATCACCAATCCATATGTACTTCACGTACCTCTTCTTCTCCGTCAACGAAAACTGACTAAAATCCATCGTACACTCCTCACCAACGCATGTACACCACTGGAGAACAAATAAGCTTCTAAACCGCCCTTAACGGAAGTAACATACACTAAGTTATGGAAATTTTGCGGAAAAAAATGGTGCTGCAGAAATGAAAAAAATCTTACTGCTTTTTATAATCGAAAATACCATAAGGGTATTTTCAGCATTTAGGAAATTTGCTGGGTGCCCCAAGCAATTCCCTTTCCCTCACTCTTCATTCATTGTTCTCTAGGCCCAAAATATATATCTCACCATGTCCAAATATTAAATGTACACATATTAACTCTTTAATACTATCTTATTAATCAAGTTAAGTTGATTAAACATGATAAATTGATATATGGGTTATTGTAAATTTCAAATAGTATTTTTTTTATTCTTACCAATAAAAAATATCTTAATAATTTAATGTATTTCTTATTTTGAATGAGGAATTATCTTAAAAAAATAAATAGGATGAAGTTTCTTAAGTCTATATAAAAGTAAATTATGTGGAAGCAATGCCTTCCAAGATTATTTTGATGATGCCAAAGAATCAAGAGTTAAGCAAATTCCAAAGTTTCAAGAATCAAGATTCAAGATTCAAGATTCAAGAATCAAGGTTCAAGAATCAAGATTCAAGAATCAAGAGAAGACTCAATCAAGATAAGTATTAAAAAGTTTTTCAAAACATTGAGTAGCACAAGAATTTTTCATAAAATCTTTTACCAAAGAGTTTTACTCTCAGGTAATCGATTACCAGAAGGTAGTAATCGATTACCAGTGGCCAACATTGTTTTCAAAATTGATTTACAAAGCTGTAATCGATTACCATGAGCATGTAATCGATTACCAATGTTTTAAAATGTTAGATTTCAAATTTCAAGAGTCACAACTAGTGATAAAACATTTTCAAATCATTTTAAACTTGTGTAATCGATTACACAATACTTGTAATCGATTACCAGTGTTTCTAAACGTTTTAATTTTCAAATTTAAACATTAAGAGTCACATCTGTTGATGTGTAATCAATTACACCTTGATGGTAATCAATTACTAGTGACTGATTTCGAAAATTAAATTTCCAAAAGTCACAATTCTTCAAGTGACTTGTTTCTGAAGATTTTTTCCAAAAGTCACACCTTTTTAAGTGACTAATTTTCAAAAGAGTCACAATTTTTAAAAGGTGACTAGTTTTAAAAAAATTGACAAGAGTCACAAACTTTAACTTGAGTAATCAAGTGATTATAAATATGTGACCATGACATGAATTTCATAATATCCTTCAACAATCTTTCAATCAATCTTTCAACAAGTTTCATAACAAGTTCTTTATAGATCTTTCTGATTCATTTCTCTTCATCTTTCTAAAAGTTTTTGTTCAATACTTTCTCTTTCAAGAAAAGTTCTTTGATCAAAAACTTGTGCTATTCTTTTTCATTCTCTTCTCCCTTTGCCAAAAGAACAGAAGAACTAATCGCCTGAATTCTTTTGTGTCTCTCTTCTCCCTTACAAAAGATTCAAAGGACTAACCGCCTGAGAATTCTTTTGATTCTTCCCTTCCCCTTAAGCAAAATATTTCAAAGGACTAACCGCCTGAGAATTCTTTGTCCCAACACATTGGAGGGTACATCCTTTGTGGTACAAGTAGAGGGTACATCTACTTAGGGGTTGTTATACTGAGAACAAGAGAGGGTATATCTGTTGTGGATCAGTTCAAGTGGAGGGTACATCCACTTGGTTATTCAAAGAGAACAAGGGAGGGTACATCCCTTGTAGATCTTTGGCTTATAAAGGATTTTACAAGGTTGAAAGAAATATCAAGAACCGCAGGTTGGTTGGGGACTGGATGTAGGCACGGTTTGTGGCCGAACCAGTATAAATCTTGTGTTTGTCTTCTTCCCTACACTCTTTAATTTCTGCTGTGTACTTTTAATTATCGCTTTTACTTTTGGTTAAGTTTCTATTTCTGTTCTTTACTTTCATAACTTAGTAGTAAAAGCCTAATTGAATCTAGTAACATTAAGAATGATAGATTTTTAATTAGTCAAGACACGTTCATAATTAATTCAACTCCCCTTCTTAATTATTCCGAGGCCACTTGATCCAACAAATTACATATGTTTATCAAGTTATTTTAATTAATATTTAGTTTTTTGACAAGTTTACAAATATTTGATCAAATAAAGTGTTTGAGAAATGATTTTTTCTTATTGACTTATAAGATTTGCTTTAAAATATAACTTAAATTTACTATTACCATTTTTATTTTTATTTTCAATAAAATAATAAAATTTATCATTTATCATTTTATCTGAAATTAAATTATTTATTTTGATTAAACTATTTCTTATTATTTGTTAACTAAATAATTGTTTTGGATTAGCTTAATTAAGTTTTTCATACCTGAAAAATAGATCGTTTTCAGCTTACTATCTAAAAATTCATTTTTTGTCAAATAACTACTCAAAAAAATTTTATGTGTTAACTTACTACCTGTTGTTAGTCCCGAGTCCGTTAAATGATGACATGGTAGACGGAGTTTTACATCATAACATCCAATCGCAAATGCTGATGTCATTGAAGGTGATGACGTGACAACAAGATGCCCGTGACAATGCGTGATGACGTGACACTCCGTTTGTCACATAATCACTTAATGGATACAACTAACAACATCTAATAAAATGAAACTGAAAAATCTTTCAAATACTTGATTAAAAAAATAAATCTTAAATAATAACTTAAAAATAAATTATATTCCCCATATGAAAAACTTAATTATACTAATATTTTATGCCTAAATAAATTGACAAATGGGCTTTTACGTGGGTCGACTGAATTGTTCCGCAAAACTTTTTTGGACACTGTAATTTCTCTTTGAGTGATGCTAGGTGCACCCAACATTTTTAAAAAAATGCCCCTCTTCTATCTTCTTCCTTAAAAAGCTGGGTGAGCAGTGTTTTAAGTTGCGAAGCTTTTTTGTTCTTCCGTTTCTCTCTTCCGTGTGGTTTTTTCTTGAGATAGGTGAGCTTGGGTGAAGGTGAAGGGGCCGCTGTTCATTGTTGCGGTGGTTGGTTCGTCGTCGGTGACATACGAGGTACACATTTCTTCTGGGTGTGCGTGAGTGGGGTGGTCTGTAAATCATACGGATCAAGTTGATCCGTAAGGTATACATATTTTGCATTTCTAGCATTTATTTATGTTTTAAATTTTTTAAATTATTACTATGTTTGTATGGTCATTTTAAAAAAACAATTTAATTGTTTCAACGTGTAATTGATTAAAATCGTACGTAGAATGATATAGGGTTTTTGCATTTTACTAATCATGAGTTGTAGTGTTTATAAAATGTTGTGGAGCAAAAGATTATGTAGAGTTTTGTCTGATATTATATGTATAGTGCGGTTAGGTGTTGTATGTCTATGTTGTTGAAATTTATGATTTATTGTTAAGATGGACGGAGATCAATGGATGTATGACAGTATAATGTCTGAAAAAGTTGATATGGATGATCAAAATGAACAAGAATTTGGTGTGAATGAACCACATGTTGATTGTTCAAATGCGTTCAATACTTCTCAGGTAATAATGTTCATTATTGTGAGTGATTCAATATAATGAATGTGTTGTAGAAAACTAAAATTGTCTAGGTTGCGTTGTAGGTGTTTGGTACCCGAGATGATGTTTTGCAATGGGCTCAATCCATTGCTCATGAAAATGGATTTGTGGCGGTCATTATAAGGTCTAACACACACACTGGTAGTAAAGGAAGAACCTCATTTGTGTTAATTGGCTGTGAAAGGAGTGGTGAGTATAGGTGTAGGAAGAAAGATTTTGTTAGAAGAGATACTGGGACTAGGAAATGTGGGTGTCCCTTCAAGCTTCGTTGCAAGCCAGTGGTTAGAGGGCAAGGTTGGATGGTGAAGTTGATGTGTGGGATTCATAATCATGAATTGGCCAGGTCATTAGTTGGACATCCATACGCTGGACAATTGACTAAGGAATAAAAGATAATTATTGCTGATATGACCAAGTCAATGGTGAAACCAAGAAACATCCTGCTAATGTTGAAGGAGCACAATGCCAATAGTTGTACAACCATCAAACAAATATACAATGCAAGAAGTGCATACCGTTCTTTCATTAGAGGAAGTGATACTGAAATGCAACATCTAATGAAACTTCTTGAACGGGATCAATATATTCATTGGCATAGTGTTAGTCGCTATTCATGACTTAGTTTTGTATTAAATATTTGCACGAAATTAGCGCCTTACCTCCAATTTATGGTTCTTTTTATAGGAATTGTACATATTTTCATGTTTAATGTGATTTTATATAGTAGATACTCTATTTTGTGAATTAATGTTGAAACCATTTCAGTTTTAGGTTAAAAGAAGAGAAGGTTCAAGTAGCTGATGACTCGTTAAGCGAGACAGATCCGCTTAGCGAGTGACTTCCGCTAAGCGAGGCATACAACTCACTTCGTGGGTTGGGAAATCCTAGAGGATCAGTCAGAGATGTGCTTGCCCAGCGCGCCGCAAGCCCGCCCAGCGAGGTCGTTGTCCCTTCTCGCACTTAGCGCGCCCAGCTCGCTAAGCCAAAATTCACTTACTCTTGCATAGTGAGCCAGTCTCGCTAAGCGAGCCTTCAGAAGTTGAAATGTCCAAGAGCCTTTAAAACATTGAAGTTGGCGAAAACTAGGAGGAGTCAAAAAACAGAGCACAAAGGGAAGTTGAGAGAGCAGCTAAGAGAGCTTAGGTTAGAGGAGTGAAACTAGGATTTTAGAGGTTGGAGGAGACATTCTCAATCATTCTTTGCCTTTTTCTTTCACCAAACTCTGTTCGTTCTTGTATTGAGATCATATTTCTTGTAATGGAAGGCTAAGCCTCTTGGTTGGGATGTTCTGCTGAACCCTTGATGTAATACTCTTTCACTATCTATTTAATGTTGTTTTTCTGTGTTTATTCCTTCTATCTATGCTTATTTTTGCATGCTTATGGCTTGATCACCCATTTATGTGTATAGTTAGGATTTTCAGCATTGGGAAATGCTTTAAAGCCTTAGAACTTGGTAGATCAAGCTAGAAATTTGTATGTCTAGGAATGGAGTGCACTGATCTAGTTCATATTATGTTGTAGACTTAATGCAACTCTTTTAGGCTAAGTTTGTTGAGGGATCAAGGGCGAGGTTTAAAGAGAGTTAGGCTCATTCACTAGAGGGATCTTGGTTTGAGTAATTTCTCAGCATAAGAACACTAGGATAACATTAAATAGAGAAAAATACATAATAACATCAAGGAAAATTTAGTAGAACAACCCGACGCTTTTACTTGACTGTTTTCACCCCTAAGTTTCTAGATATTTAGTTTTTATTCACAGAGACTGTAGTACAGAATTCAACTTGATATTTACTTTGCTTTTAGTTTATACAAATGTTTGCATACTGGATGTACAATTTCTGAGTGAAACAAATTCCCTGTAGACTCGACACTCGGTCTTACCGTTTTAATATACTACTTGTGCGAATCGATACACTTGCCGACACACGAACACATAGATTAAAGGATGAAGACGTGGTACATGATATCTTTTGGTGTCACCCTGATGCAATGAAGTTAGTCAATGCATGTAATTTGATGTTTTTGATAGACAATACCTACAAAACAAATAGGTACAAACTCCCACTACTTCATTTAGTTGGTGTGACACCAACAGGGATGACATTCTCTATTGGTTTTGCATATCTAGAGGGTGAACGTCTTAATAATGTGGTATGGGCTTTAGAACGGTTTCGAGGTATATTTTTAAGATGTGATGCCCTCCCTGGAGTTATTGTGACTGATAGAGACCTAACATTGATGAATGTACTGAAAACTATATTCCCTGAGTGTACAAATTTGTTGTGCAACTTTCACATAAACAAGAATCTTAAGGCCAAATGTAAATCACTAAATGGTCTAAAAAATGCTTGGGAGTATGTCATGGATGCTTGGGGAAGTCTGATTGATTGTCCTTCGAAACAGTAGTTCGATGAATGCCTGAAGAAGTTTGAAATGGCTTGTTCACCTTGGCCAATGTTTGTTGACTATGTTAACGAAACATGGATAATCCCACACAAGGAAAAATTTGTTACTACCTGGACGAATAAGGTGATGCACTTAGGAAACACAACAACAAACAGGTATGAAAATGTTCAATTATTTCTATTAAGGTTGATGAATTGATGGAATTTTATTATTGTATATGTTTATTGTTATTTGTGTATTTCAAATGTAGGGTTGAATCTACTCATTGGGCTTCAAAAAAAGTGTTATAGAATAGCCTTGGAGACTTATGTAGTGTATGGGATGCCATGAACAACATGACGATGCTGCAGCACACTGAAATTAAATCATCCCTTTGAAATAAGTACACATGTGGTTGGACATGTCTTTAAAAAAACCTTATACAAGAGGCTTCTTGGAATGATTTCAAGGTATGCTTTAAATCAGATTGTTGTTGAGTTTGAGCATGTACATTATGCTGACAAGAATTCTTCCACTTGTGGTTGTGTCATGAGAACCACGCATGGCCTTCCTTGTGCATGTGAGCTATCTAAATATGTTGTTGGTTGCATCCTACTAGATTCAATCCATATGTTCTGGAGGAGACTCAGTTTTTCAGACCAAGGGTTATCTGAGCTCGAAGTAAGCATCAAGGAAAAGATGGAAACCATATCTAAAAGATTTGAAGAACTTGATGTTTATGGTAAGTTTACTCTTTAGAGACGGAAACTCTAAAGAGTAAACTGTTTAGAGTTTACTCTTTTGGGAAATTGCATACCCTGATCAAAATTCTATGTGTCCTCCTCCAGCAAAGTTTAACACAAAAAGTGCACCAAAGAAATCGATGAACAAAAACCCAAGGTCAACAAAGCGTGATCCATCGTACTGGGAGTATGTAGATGCTTTACATTCTGTGCAAAATAGAAATTCTTCAGTGAAGTGTAATGCATCATCTTCTGACCATCCCAATCCGAGAAGGATCATGCTGACGTTGGATCAATTTTAGCCATTTATCCACGATTTCATTGACAACATTGTCGATGTCAAAGCTAACAGAAACTGTGGGTATCAGTCGATTATCAGTTTATTAGGTATGGGTGAAGACTCTTGGTCCTTGGTATGCAACCATCTGCTTAAAGAACTTGGCAAATTCTCAAATGACTATATCAAGCTCTTCGGTGGCATAGACAGATTCGAGGAATTAAGGATGTCACTACTTGTTGATGGCTTAACCAAGATATGTAATTTATGTTTTGCTTTTTAAGAGTTAACTTTAAAATTAACTTTGACGTGTATATTTGTTTCATTCAGGTGACTGTGGATAAGTGGATGGATATAACCGACATGGGATATGTCATTGCATCAAGGTAGTAATCCTTGTATCGTTGTCTCAACAACAAAGCATGACGTTCTTTTCTCTTAGAAGTCAACCACTAACAGATTCTTTAGTGCATCGCATAATTTATATCGGTCACATCTATGGCAATCATTTTTTTCAGGTACATTGAAGATATATACTGTTATTTTTAAATTAATGCAATCAGTTGTGTACACTTGAGTTAATATTGTTTCTGTATGTACAACAGGTTTACTTAAAAGACCGTTGTCCTTTACCTCCTGTAGCATTGTTATGATCTAGCAATTGTCAACCTCAGGCAAAGCAGTGGCCAACTCCATATATTAGTAGAATGCAACATTACAGAAACTTCATGATGTTCAAAAGAGACTATGTTGACATAAATGAAGACTGAACATGTACCTTGTAATGGCTGATCATTATGAATTTTAATCTCACATTAGAGTTATCTGTCTTTGTATATTTATTGAATTAATTTTGAACACATTAATTTTGAACACATAGTTCCCACCAAGTTATCTAGCTTTCTATGTTAGTTTAATTAATTTTTACTTATTTTATAATGAATTATTACTTAAGGCGCATAGCTCAAATCTAATTTCATATTTTAATCATTATGTGATATAAATTATTGTGATACGTTTATTCTTAATTATTACTTAATTGTTGCATTAAGAAAAAAATTAATTGGTGTAACTAAAATAAATTACGCATGTATGATACATCATTGTCAAAGTTGACAACACATTGGGAAATGCATGCGTATTAACATAAAGCGTGACACAACATTGTCAGACTTGACAACACATTCTGATGCAAGATAAAGCATGACATGACATTGCTATAGTTGACAACACAAACAGAAACCATAAGCATGCGTCTCATTTTTTTAAAAAAACTGAAGCAATGCTAGTGAAAAGCATCTATACAAAAGCACACGCGAACACTGTAAAAAATCACACATTCTCTCCCATCCCAATTTTTAGAACAAAGTATGACATTTTTGGGAGAAACAAGCAGTAAGACGATTGTGAACTCCACATTGGGTTTTATTTTTCCAAATGGATCGATTGTTCACAATGATAGTGGTGTTTATTTTCAAACTTCCACTCCAGTACCCATTCGAGTACCTAACACTTGTGATTTTCAAACGCTAAAAACCAGAATACACAATACCCTTCAGCTAACCGACAAACAATATTTAGATGAAATTTACTACCGGCAGCCATTCACAGATACAAGTAACCAAATTCGCTTTCAATGTATGCAACTGAAAAATGACGATGATGTTAACACAATGTTAATGTGTAATCATCAATTTTTGTGTGTTGGTCTGATTGAGTTATTATGCACCATTGGTAGAACACCAGATGGTATATTAAACTTACTTTTAGCCATTATGACCCCTACTCATGATGCCCTGCTATATTACAACGGGAGGTGAAACATGCCACGCCAACATGAGTTTGTCAATTACTTGTTCACAGGAAAAAATCCCAAAAAGTTTGACATTCCTTCCGGATGTACCATGGATGGACTGAAGCATTTGATCAAGCAAGTTGCACCTCATGGGATTCCCCCTTATGGTATTCATGAAACACAAACGGTAAAACGATTGTTTTTTCGACGACCAAGCCACCATGAGTATTCAGATAAAATTATCAAATTCGAATTATTGAACTAAAAACTAACGATGACGTGCCAAAGGTCTTAGTGCAATCTAACTACTAGAAACAATTTGGGCCAATATAAATTTTAGTTTTTTTTAGTAAACATGTAATGGAAATGGAAGACGATGTGTCCTTGTCGCAACTGTAGAACCAAGGCTTCAAGAAGATTTTGATTATGCCAATAGTAAAGCATATCCAAGACAATTCAAGAAGATTTTCATTATTCCAATAGTCAAGCATATCCAAGACAACTCAGGAGGATTTTGATTTCAAGAAAGATCTGTCTTCATGGATAATTCAAGTAAGCATCAAGCAATCCAATATATTCAAGTTAGATTGACTAGATAGATTCTTAAGTTAGATTTGAAAGCACAAATATTTGGCCAAGTTATTCTTCTTTCAAAACAAATGATTTTAAAGTTTTCTCTCTGGTAATCGATTACCAGAAGCACAAAAGCTTTCTAAAAATCATTTCAAACATTTTTCAAAGGTTTTCAAAATGTGTAATTGATTACCAACATATTATAATCGATTACCAGAGACTCTGAACGTTGGAAATTCAAAGTTTAAATTAAGAGTCACAACTGTTTGAGAAAAATAACTGTGTAATCGATTACACCAAGATTATAATCGATTACTAGTGAGTAGTTTCGAAAAATATTCCCAACAGTCACAGCTTTTTGTTGGATCAAGTGGCCTCAGAATAATTAAGAAGGGGGGGGGGGTTGAATTAATTATTACTGAACCTTTACTAATTAAAAATCTACCCTTCTTAGGCATTTACTATGTTGTTAAGAAAGTAAAGAATAGAAATAAAAACTTAACCAAAAGTAAAAGCGATAATCAAAGTGCACAGCGGAAATTAAAGAGTGTAGGGAAGAAGAAGATAAACACAAGAGTTTTATACTGGTTCGGCAACAACCCGTGCTTACATCCAGTCCCCAAGTGACCTGTGGTCCTCGAGATTTCTTTTCAACCTTGTAAAATCTTTTACAAGCAAAGATCCACAAGGAATGTACCCTCCCTTGTTCTCTTTGAACAACCTAGTGGATGTACCCTCCACTAGAACTGATCCACAAGAGATGTACCCTCTCTTGTTCTCAGTTACAACAACCCAAGTAGATGTACCCTCTACTTGTACCACAAAGGATGTACTCTCCAATGTGTTAAGACAAAGTTCTCAGTCGGTTAGTCCTTCGAAACTTTGTGAAGGGGGAAACAAAAGAATTCTCAGGCGGTTAGTCCTTTGAAATATTTTGTTCATGGGGAAGGAAAGAATCAAAAGAATTCTCAGATTGTGTCGTTTTGAATTCTTTGACAAGGGAGAAATGAGACACAAAAGAATTCAGACGGTTAGTCCTTTGTTCATTTGGAAAAGGGAGAAGAGAGACACAAAAAGAATTCAGGCGGTTAGTCCTTGGCGAATTCTTTTTGGCAAAGGGAGAAGTGAATGAAAAAGATGAATAGCACAAGTTTTGTTTTCAAGGTTTGGAAAACTAGAAAACTTAAGAAAGCTTTTGACAAAGGAAGAAGAAGAAGAAATTCAAGAAGATGTTCAAAGAGACTCAAGGGTTGTAAAGGATTGAAATTAATGTATTCAATGTATTTTAAAATGCAAGTTAAGGTCTTGATTTTATAGACTCTTTATGTCTGGTCAAGAAAACCATTAGAAGAGTTATAACCTTTAGAAAAACTTGAAAACCATTGGAAGAGTTACATCTTTTGATTTTTATTCAAAACTTATCACTGGTAATCGATTACCAAATCATTGTAATCGATTACACAAAGCATTTTTGTGAAAGGATGTGACTCTTCACATTTGAATTTGAATTTCAACGTTCAAACACACTGGTAATCGATTACCAAATCATTGTAATCGATTACACCATTTTGAAATCAATTGGAACGTTGTAAATTTAGTTGAAAGCTTTTTGAAAACAATCTTTGCTACTGGTAATCGATTACAATAAACTGGTAATCAATTACCGGAGAGTAAAAACTCTTTGGTAAAAGGTTTTGTGAAAAATTCATGTGCTACTCAATGTTTTGAAAAACTTTTTAGTACTTATCTTGATTGAGTCTTTTCTTGATTCTTGAATCTTCAACTTGATTATTCTTGATTCTTGATTCTTGAAGTGTTCTTGATTCAATCTTGAACTCATTTTCTTGGGCTTTTTGCCATCATCTTTGTTATCATTAAAACTCCTTGAATTAATCTTGATTCAACATCATGAAGCTTGCTTCTACACTTTTCATTTGAATTTTGAATGGCCATCAAAGGCCTATAAATTAGTGACTTGGTAACGAAATTGGTAGAGAGTTTTGCTTGATCAAAATGTTTTATCCTCTCAAAAGATTATGAGAGTTTTGCTTGTCCAAAAATGTGTTATCCTCTCAAAAGATGATGAGAGTTTTCACTGCCCAAAAAGTTTTATCCTCTCAAAAGATGATGAAAGTTTTCATTGCCCAAAAAGTTATATCCTCTCAAGAGATTAACATAATTTTTGATTGCCCATAAAGTTTTATTCTCTCAAATGATTAAGAGAGTTTTTCACTAAGTTTAAAGTTCTTATCCTCTCAAATACAAATCATCTTATCTTCACAATTCCTTGGCCAAACACTTGTGACATTCAATAAGGAATTGAGCACTTCATTGTAACATCTATCTCTTTCAAGAGAGATCATTTCTTCTTCCTCTCTTTTTGATCAAAGGGCTAAGAGACTGAGAGTCTCTTGTTGCAAAGCATCTGAACACAAAGGAAGGGATGTCCTTGTGTGTTTCAGAAGGTGTAAAGGATTACGAGATAGTGGAACTCCTAAGCGGATTTCTTGAGGACTGGACGTAGGCAATGGACTTTGCCGAACCAGTATAAAAATTGTGTTTGCACTTTCTCTTCCCTTAAACTCTTTTATTTATTATTGCTTAACAATTACATTCAGATTGTTTAATTTGAATCATCATTTAGAAATTCATCTTTAAGGGAACTTGGAACTTGCATTAGAATCAAAGTAGAATTTTTAATTGGGGAAACAGTTTGTAATATCTTAATTCAACCCCCCTTCTTAAGATATCTGAGGCCACATGTCTATCAACAACATGATTAAATGCAAAATTAGTATTACTTAGTAGTAGTTTTTCATGCAAATTTTATTTCTTTCCACTATGTTGAAGTTAATGTAATGTTTGAATTCATGTCCATTAGTGAATGAAACCGTATCATTATTATTTTATGTTCATGGTTCACCTAAATCGACAAATTCGTTGTTTATTGGAACCTTGATATCAAAATTGGTCAACCAAAAGACAAATGAATCAATGAACAAACCCTTTTGTTGTGTCTATGACCATTCTATTCCAAATAATAATAATAATAATAATAATAATTTTACTAATAATAAAAAAAATAGGGATGAAAGTCTTGAAAATGAATCCTAAAACTTTAAGACAACAAAAATGTTGCATATATAGTTTGTTTGTGTCAACCAAAGTCATAACCAACTCCGAAGATGGCTTGCCTCTGTCTTTCCTTAGCATAGACTACAAAGTTGGCATGGCATTTTGGCCCCACAACAATATTCCAAAGTCTCAAATCATAAGGGGAAGTTGGCATGGCATTTTGGCCCCTTCATCGACTCCTATATTTTATTCATTTTAGATAAGCTTTTAATTTTTAAAATGATTCAAGTACAACTTGTTTTATTCCACATTTCATTCACAAAAAATGGCAACTGATAGATCATGTGTTAGACAAACCACTTACTATGATACACCATTCGCTTATTTATTTATTGATTTACATTACATTGTACAAATTAAGAATAAAACACCCTCATTCTCTCCAGAAGTCAACATATTACAATGTCCAATTTTGTCTTTTAAATGAACTATTGTTTTACATAATAGAGATAAATGAATGAAATACAAAACAGTGTGGATCAGGTGAAACATCACACATCTTCGAGACACGCAAGGGATGCAACACAACTAAAGAAACTAATATTTCGACGAATTAACGTTAAATTAAAATTATAAACCAAAATAAGTTAAAGTATACAAAATGTTGAGCCAAAAACAAAATGTTTTCAAATACAAGAAAATTATAAACATCATCCAAATATGATAATATAAAATGTCTAATGCAACTATGGCTGATCCGTGCACTGCCTACGTTGAGACCTCACATACACATTGTCATCTGCTGTGACACCTCCAGCAATCCTGATGCATTCTTCCATGACCTCGTGTGTCTCTGTGCCTGCCGTGACTATCCTTAGGTTGAGCAGACGCTTCAACCTTTTAGCGATCGCATGGCAAGCATCCTATTAAATAGAAAACAAACAAATTAGTATTAAAATAATTGAGGTAAATCACATTTGATACAACTAACCAAATAGTAACACTTACCACTACATGTCTAGGCTGGTCCACATCAGAACGAGCATGTGTCGGTGCTGCTGCTGGTGCCTATGGGACCTGAGGGATATGTGGCTCCACAAATGAGGCATCCTGCGTCGCAGGTGGATGTCACGGCGAATTTGATGGTTGTGCCATTGTCATGAATGGATGAGACATGAGGAAGAACCGGTCCATGTACTCGGGTGCACATTGTCTTGGCACAACACATATCTCACCTGCTGGTGCAAGATGGTCTGAGTAGTACATTCACCTGTCGTCAATTCCTTCAAATGACACCCATAAATCTACAGCCTCTGTAGGAATCCTCTGCACGTATCTGAACTGGCGCATGACCCTCTCTGGTCAATGTCTAACAACAACAGACCCCCATCGTAGTTGACCGGAAAAGCATGAAATCAAATCAAACTCCCGAACGGGTCGATGCTCCCCATAAGGAATCCAGCAAACATTAGGAATCCTGAGCCCATCTAGACGCTGCCTGTACGTCGATGTAGATATGGACTTCAAAGTCGCCTTTGTAGCAATCCACTGACATGCATGTGGTGACACCTCATCGTAGTCCAGATCAGCCATACACTCCGCAACTAACGGAAAGTTCTCATATATCCAACACTACAAAGATTATATGAAAATCATACAAATTTCAAATGAACATCTTAAATACCCTATTTAAAACATTGTTCTAATTAACTTATGAAAAACATATTAATTACCTGTAAGAGAGTGATGTAACCAGCAAGCTGTCGGCCGCCGCTCATACAAGCATCATTCAAATGGTCGTACATATGCACTAGGGAGGCAGCTCCCCATGCAGCTTCCACTATGACTAAAGTCATGGAAAACGTCTAATAAAATAACATGAACATGGGTTGCACTCTTGTTAGCAAAAGAGTGCAACCTAAAAGATGCAAAACATAGGCATGAGCTGCAATTGTCCAATGTCCAGCCTGACATCTCCTCTGATATATATCTTGTAACCAAGATAGGCGTACGTATAGCCGATGACACTGTGTTGTCTCCGCCCTAGCTTCCTCTCCGGAGACCTCTAGTAAATCCACCAATATCAAAATGGCCTCGTCGACGTGCAAAGGCTCGAAGGTATAGAAGGCGCCAACAATAGGAAGATGAAGCAGAGACACCACATCATTCAGAGTGATGCTAACCTCCCCAATAGGAAGATGGAAACTGCTAGTTTCCCTGTGCCACCTCTCCACGAACGCGGATATAAGTCCCCGATCGCCAGTGTCTACTGAACATGCAATCAAAGGACTTAGTCCTGTGGAAACAACTAGGCCCTCAATTTCAGGAGCAGGCCTACCAAACTTTATGCACCTTCCTCCCATGGGAGGATAACTTCAATTCAGGACGTTCCTGAATTGAAGTATAATTAAACAAACACTTTATTAACATAATAATTTAAATGATGACAAATTTCAATAATAAGAAATACTTAACAAATAAGTTAACTTAAAAATTATAAATACCTCTTCGTTTCATACCCTGACTATAGCATGGTCAGCATACTCGGTAAGCACTGATGGGTCACAAGGCCCACCTAGAAATCCCTCAGCATCATGACCAGCGTCTGCACTAGGTGCATGTATGTCTGGAGTTACCACAGGCTCATCCTTGGCAACAGGGACAACTTCCCGTTGCCTACATGTCGATGTTGTATGCCTTCGCCACTGGGGAGCATCATCTGAATCATGACGATCCTCTCTCCCCAGAGCTCTACCTATAACCCTACCTAAGGCACGACCTGAGCCTCTAGTTCTAACCATGATCTGCAAATGTCTACCACAAATTCCATTACTAACCATGATCTGCAAATGTTGGACAACCAATGTTTACACCACTGCAGCAATGCTCTCAGCCTCGACAACCTCCTTCTTTGTCTCCTTGACAACTCTAATCAAACCCCTCGTCATGCCCTTGAGATGCAAACCACTCCCTTTCATTTCCTCCTACAGCTTTTCTGCCATTTCTTAATCCAAACCCTCCAAGTAGACAAACCGTATTAACTTGTCATACTCATCAATGCTTGGACGGACACCATATACCATTTTGTTAGGAAGTTGCCATCCTAATTGTATATGTTTAGCAAATTCATCACAATGTAATTAATAGGCTAAATACTTATCTAAAATATGTGGTTCACCTTTAGTTTATGTATGCCAATGAAATTCTCCATAACTACTTATAGGATAAGTAATTAAAAAGGTAAAAAGATTGAGTTCCTCCTATAAGATAAAATCAAGTTATGCACTTAAGGTATTTGCTAAACCCATGGTTTGGCTTGAGGTATTTGCTTATTTAAAGTCATTTGGCTTAAGGTATTCCACTAAAGTGAAAAGTAATACAAACTAACCATATTTGTAACCAATATCAACATGTTCAAACAATTCAAACATTATACAATACAAACCAAACTTTTTAGCATAAACAAATTTCAAACCAATATCAACTTCATCAAAGAATTAAAGCATAATTTGAAACTTATTTTATGATTCAATTGTATTCTACTTCACCCTAAAAGCCTAAAAAATAACCCTAAACCCTAATAAAAACCATTTTTTCATAAATTATAACCTATTTTGCATATTTTTGTAATTAAAATAGAGTCATATGGATCAAGTTGATCCGTAAGAGTCATACGGATCAACTTCAACCGTATGACTCTTACGGATCAACTTGATCCGTAAGATGGAACATCATCCATATGTGTCTCACAGATCAAGTTGATCTGTATGACTCTTACGGATCAACTTGATTCGTAAGACTCGTACGGATCAACTAGATCCGTATGCTGCTTATTTCATCCGTAACGCTAAATACTATTACGGATCATGTACCTCCTACTTGATCCGTATGCATAAGCCTATCACCTACCTCTAATGCGGATCAACTTAATCCATATGTGAATCAACTTAAACACATTACAAACCAAAAAAGAAGCAGAAACAAAAACCATAGGGAAAAGAGGCTTACCTCGATGATCGACGGTGGAGCAAAGCCTAATGCACGTCCTCAATGCCATCAAAGCAAAGCTCCAAAGCACAACGCAGGGACAAATAGGGGCGTAGGGGCTGAAGAAGAAGACAATGGCGCAAGAAGAAGCAGAGCGACGCAAGAAGAGCTAAAGAAGAACAGTCACGTGAGAGAAGAGAAATGGGGAGGCGCTGGGTGTAGAAGAGAAATGGGGAGGCGTTGGGTGCACATTTGTTTTAAAAAAATAACCAGGGGTATTTTTGTCCCTTAACATAATATGCTGGGTGCACCAGCAATAATGCTAGGTGCACCTAGCATCACCCTTTCTCCTTTACCTATACTGGCAGGATATCTGTGCGGCCTAGGCATAGGTGGTTCTCGTTTTCACCTATTTTCAAAATACACCTATTTATAAAATTAATTTTTTACATTGAAAAAAATATATTTAGATGTTAAAATTGGATTAAGTTTTACCTGAATGAAGACATATTTCACTGCAATAAAGACAATAAACATTATTTTCTTGCTATATCAAGATTTCAAGATAAATTATTCAAATTTAATTAACTAAAGAAGCAGTACACGCTCAAATGAATTGGGCTACGATTAAGATGTCAATTTGGACCCAAACGAAGACTCCCATGGGAACGGTCTTGTATGAGATTTTTTTTTCACATGGGAATGGGGATAAATATTCCCTCGTAGGCACGACGGGACAGGATTACACCCTAGTCCCGCGAGGTCCCCAGTCCAAGGAAATTATATAATTGTTCTTATATTGATTGTTATTTTATGATTTAATTGTAAATTCGTCTCCCTATTTTGCCTAATTCACCAAATCGGTCTCCTATTTTTTAATTTAGTATTTGAATTTCCTTATATTTAAAAATTCACTATCTTAAGGACTAGAACCATGGTAAGAAGCACATTCATTTACGTCTACACCCAAGTGCTTATTTGAATATTTGGCACAAAATAAAGTATTAATATAAGTTTTATGCTAGCTCAAAATTCAAATTTTATTCTTTTTTAATTTATTATATTTTTATAATCTTATATATTATCTTTTAAAATATAGTATATAAGATTGAATTCTATTTTCACATGAATTAGAATACATATATTTATATAAGTTTTATTTTTATTTTATATATTCTATTTATCTTTTAAAACAATGTTTGTGATATAGTGAAAATATTTTTTTATCTATATTAAGATATTCATGTCATTTATTATAATATAGATAAAAAAATAATGTCAATAAATCACATACATAAATATTTTTAAAAATAGAAAATACTTTTATTTTATTTAATTTTGTATCTTTACTATATAATTTAATTATATTACAAAATTATGTACCTGATTAAATAAAGTTAAATATAAATAAAAAAAATACTATTATAATAAATAACAATAATATCTTAATATAGGTTAAAAATACTCATTAAATCGCATATATAAATATTTTAAAAAATAATAAAATACTATCATTTTATGAAATTATAATTTATATAAAAAAATATACATTAAAGATAAAATCTATATTACATATTTATTATATAAAATATGTTTTGAATAATGTGATAAAAATACATAAGATTATAAAAATATAATATATAAAACAAAAATAAAACTTATATAAATATACGTATTCGAATTTATGCGAAAATAAAACTTAATCTGATATATTATATTTTAAAAGATAATATATAAGATTATAAAATATAATAAATTAAAAAAGAATAAAGTTTGAATTTTAAACTATTTTTGCATAGAACTTATATTAATATTATATTTTGCACCAAACATTCAAATGGTTATGTGGGTGTAGTTGAAAAGTAGTGTGTCATTTACTTCAAAGACCATGGTTCTTATCCTTCCTCAAACATTTTTTTAGTTCTTATTTTTTAAGAAAATATTTGTCAACTTTCTAGTCTTGTTATTTATAGTTAACGGTTAAAATCAGCTCTGAGAAGAAGATAGTGAATTTTGAAATATAGGAGGACTTAATAGTGAATTAAAAAATAAGGGGGTCGATTTGGTGAAATAGGTAAAATAGGGGAACGGATTTTGCAATTAAGCCTTATTTTATATTTTAAATATTAAAGGTTGGTTTTACATTTTTAATACACTTCATCACTTAACGCATACACAATTACACACACTGATACAACACATCAAGTAACAAAATAACTCAATCCCTCACAGACTCACTCAGTCATTCATATTCTTATGAAAACTAAACCTAATGTCTCCCTAACCTAAGCGTCATTCACTTCTCCCTAAACTTGTTGACCATGTGTTGTTTATTTGAGTTTAACAATACATGGATTATTTGAGTTTGAATATTATGTTAGTGAGGACCCGCGGGGACGGGAACAAGGGAAAAAAATCCCTCACAGCAAGGATCGGGGACGAGGATAGAGGGTTAGTTAGGGGGTGGGGAGTGAGGGAGTACTCTTTTCCCCTGCCCTTCCCCATTAACATCCCTAACTATGACGATTTCAAAGAAAAAAGGGACAATGAGAAGAGTCTAGTCATCTGCTATGAATACAAAATGTTTGGACACTTCAAATCAAAATGCCTAGAATTGGAAAAGACCAAAGACAAGAAGAAATCATTCAACTCAAAGAGCAAGAAATGATTGATGAGCACCTAGGAAGACTTTGATGACTCCATCTCAGATAAAAAGGATGAAGAGAAAGTCAACCTGTGTCTGATAATTGACATGACATCAAAATAGTCAAAATTAGAACAAGACAAAGAGGTAGATCTTAACAACCCTAAATCTTTAAAACAAGCTTATCATGAACTGCTTTCAAACTCTTACATTCTTTTGAAAGCTTACAAGTCTTTAAGAAAAGATTTTAAAAAGTTGTCTAAAGATCATAATGAACTTCAAAAGATATATGAAGTTGAAGTCGACAATTCTTGGGAAGAATCTACTCAAATAAGTGAAACTTATGAAACTCTAAAAATAGAGGAAGATAAACTTCATCTTGAGAATATAAAACTATCCAAAGAAAGGAATGCTATTTTGCAAAACTTGCAGAAAAGAAAATTAAGGCTTTACAAAAAGATTTGAAAGAGATCATCGAGCTTTGTGGTAATCTAAATGAGGAGATATGATCTTTTAAGAAACAATACATATCTACAAAAAGATTGTGAGGACTTGGAAAACAATAAACATGATCTTTTGGTAGAATGTGAATCACATAAAAAGTATGTGAAAACCTTAAATGACAAACTTGTAAGGAGTGATGATGCCTTAAGAGATTGTTAATTCAAAAGACATTTATGTCTTGAAGACAAATGAAGACTCCTAATTATTTTGATTAGATGCAAATAAATACAAATGATAAAAGTTATGTTTGATGTGCTATCAGATCATGGTCTGTATCTCTGCGTCTAAGTTTTCAGATGATACATCCATAAGACTATTTGATATAACATTTAGTAGTGCATTTAACATCTTCATTAATACTTTGTGTCTGATATTCTCTTTGCAGATACATTCTCCTAGGATCTATCAAAGTCAAATGAAGAACAAATGAAGTCCAAGATCTAAAATTGTTTATCTCCACCAAAAGACATGTTGTATTGTGTAGACCTGCTCTAAAAGATGAGAAGTGACTTTTTGATGTAGTGCACAACATGAAAGCCAATAAGTATGGACTCTCTACATGAAGAAGGGACATGCATTTAATGCAAGCATTAAATGCTTCCAACAACCATTATCATTAGATGAAGATCAAGTGAAGAATTCAACCATTGTGAGACAACAAATACTTGAAGATGAAGGCTATATACCATAAGTTTTGGAGAAGAAGACACGAACCTTACGCACATATATCTTTATGCATATTCTTGTAAAGTTTAAAACACTCAAAACACTTTGAACATATTGAGAGAAAAGACTAAAAAGCTAATTGTATATCCGTTTGTATGACGCTCATATTTTTTAGTTAATGAGAAAACTTAAACAACAAATATTCTTTGATTTGTTTAGAGTTATCAGTAGTTTGGTAGGACAAAGAATTATGGGTTGTCATCAAGCTTGGGGTAGAGATTGATTTGTAGAGCTAGAAGTGACAGTGAACAATACTTGTAACTTGTGAGAAGTTAGTGGAACTTGGTAGTTTGCCAAGAATTGGATATAGTCTCTATGGTAGAGATGAACCAGTATAAATCCCTGTGTCTAATATTTGTTTGCTTTCTCTTTGCTTTATTTGACTTGAGGACATGAATTGTTTTTGGATTTTGAAAGATATCTTGTGTTCTGCAAAAACATTTTTATATCGTTTGATATTGTTTTTTAAAAATATGTTATCTACCTTTTACATAGTTTAATCAGACAAAAAACTTTGTTCTGTGTTTACAAAGGCTTTAAAATTTCTAAAATCACAATTCAACCCCCCTTCTTTTGATATTTGCCTTATAGAGTGAAAATAATTTTAATGCAAACAACATACTATCATCCAATTCTATGCAAAACATAGTTTTCACAAAGGTTTTCAAAAGAACACTTGTGTGACTAAGTGCATCAAAATAAGCTTAAAAGAATACTAGTCAAATAGTTTAGAAAAAAGTAGAAACACTTAATGTTTACACTGGTTCACTCCAACAAAACTACATCCAATTACTAATCAAAGCTTGATTACAAACAAGTATTTTGTCTTGTCACTCCTGACTACAACCATATTCTCTAGGTCACTTATGGCACACTTTTAGACTCCTCTTGAATCTAAGACACCCAAGTATTATTTAACACTAAGCCACTCTTGACTTTCACAAACAAAGATGTTTGAATGAATACACATATTCAAATCATTCAATAGAGTAGATAAACACTTAAGCTCAAATACAATTAATAACTTTGCTAGGAAAAGGATGAACTAATTAAGCACATTTATGTATCGTCCTAAGACTTGACAAATTCTCACTTCAAATGCTATTGTTTTTTTTTTCTCTTCATATTTCATTCACTTCAATAGAAAAGCTTGAGTCGCCTTTTATAGACTTTTGAGTAGAGATTCCTTATGGGATTTGCACTTGCCTTGATATGACCATTTTCTCACAGCTGGAGGCAGTGCAACGTGTCACATTCTTGTGGAGAGAGAAGAAATAAAGTATAGAGTGCTCCTTCTTCTTCAGCGAAAATGACTTCTAAGAAATATTCTTTGTGAATTATTTTATTCCCTTCTATTATGTCCTTTCATACTTGAAATTCAAATGTTAGCAATTCAAAATAAAAGAGATAAAAATGAATTTGCTAAAGTTGAGTTTGTGAACTTCCCATTGCAACTAACATGAATTTAGTACAACGTTAGATGCCACTTATACTTAATATAAAATAGTTTGTGTAAGTGGATAAGTCCATTGGACGCAAGTAGAAAGAACGCAATGTATAAACTTTAGTTTTCACATGGAGTGGACACTAGTTTGTAACAATATGTTGGACGTTGGATGCAACTCTTTAGTAAACCAAGTTCCACTTATGAATGGACACACAGTAATCAGAGCCATATATAGTATATGAAATAATTACCATATGTGCTCATATGTTGTTTGTAATACCAGTGACTTTGTTGATGTGGAGACTTGTTGGATAGGAAATTGTCTAGTTGAACTTAATTTTTCATTTTTGTGGGATTAGAATAAGAGTATTTAAATAATTTTTTATTACATGTGAAAAAATATGCTCCTTTTTAAAGTATGTCTACAAATTAGTGCAATAGAAATACAAATACATATGCGTATCGAAATTAGATGGCATTTGACTAGAAAAATAGTCTTACATATTGTAGCGCAATAAAATTGATGATATATAATATAGTTCAACCGAAATGTGGATACCTTTGTTTTTACTAGTGTATAATAATAGTAATTTATTATTCATTTTCCTTACTAAATAAATTCAATTTTCAAAATATTTAAACTCAAATGAAAAGAGTTTAAGTTTTTTTTTTAAAAAAAAACATTAAAGAAACTAGTAGCCCTTTTAAAAAACAAGTAGTTGCAGAGGCAACGCCGGGCTGAGCTACTAGTTGCAAGACACTCATTTCATTCACTGACTTGTATATTTTTTGAGGTACACAAGTAGACTTTTATAGAAGAAAAAAAAAAAAAAAGACGACAATATTATTATGTTAGAACTACGTTAAGAGTCCCAAGTAACAAGAAGTTATCAGTCTTTTTATTTCTGAATAGTTACTTCTAATCATATACTACAATTGATTCCATGTTTTTTTAACTACCAACAAATAAAAATTTACATTTGAATTTACATAATTTTACCTTTTATCCAATTTTCTTAAAAATATTTTTTTACTGAATTTATTTAAAATCAGTAACAATCCAAATATTGTTACACTGTTATCAAAATAGATTGTCATTTATAATTACAAAATTTTATAATAATTGTGCTTTAAAAGTTATTTTCGGAATTTTTCTTAATTAATTCATCATGTAAAATTTTTATACGATATGAAAATTAAACTCTTTTATATAACTAATAATTTATCATTGTTAAAATTTGCAAGGACCTTTTTAGATAATTTTAATTTTAGGAATACCAATAAATTTTAAGTGAAAATATAAGGGAGAAATGAGTAATTCAATCTGTTGTTTTGAATTGTATAATTCGATTTTGCATAATTATTATTGTGAATAATACTATGAGAAATGTTTAAGTGTAACATATTAAACAACTATAAACATATTCTTAAATACTAATTATTCTTCTATTAAAAAATACTAATTATTCAAATTGGAAGTTAATGTAAAAGTATGGGTTTGTTTGATTCATTAACAATTATGGTATAAGACATGGCAAATGTTTTTGTTTCATGTTTGATTTGAAAAAAACAATAAATTAAAAGACAACATAAATCAAACGGATAAAAACATGATAAAATCTCTCATTTCTATTTCTCTTTAGTAACCGAAAATTAGTAACTACTAACCAATGAAATCCTTTCAAAAAGGAAACACCATATATTTTTTTATTATAATATCTCTTTTTATTTCAATAAACACATTAAATTTAATATAAATTGTATTAAGATAATCATATTATGTAATATAATAAATTTTATATTATTTTATTTATACTCTTTATTATTCGTCAAAGTCCAAAATAAAAACAATTTTATAATCTTTATTTAGTGTTATTTTTTTATTGTGTCCAATATCATATTTTTAACAAAAAGTAAAAACTTGCATATAGTTCAGATTGACTTGCTTAGCAAATCTTTTTTCTTTTTCGTTGAATTAATTATCATCCTTGATGATGGAGACGCGGAGTTATGGTTCAAAATTACAAAATTAATTTATTAAACAACTTGGGCCTGTATGTATCATTCTAATTTATTTATTTTTAGGAATTATGTTAGGCACTTTAAACATGTTACGTCTTTATGTCCGTCAAACATATTGGTTTTATATAAAATATACAACTGATGAAAATTCTAAAATTGTCCAAAGAAACTTATGATCAAGAATAGGATCAAATAGTTAGTGGATATCCTCTAACAAATGGGAGTGCTGCTAGATGCACTCAGTATTTTTGCTGGTGCACCCAGCAAAATTTCTAAATGCCAAAAATGCCCCTGTGTTTTTTTTTTCCTTATAAAATCTTCTTTTTTTCCCGCAGTTCATAGCTGCCATTTTTGTTCGTTGTTTTTCTCTGTTTTTGTGGTTTTCGTGCGGCATTGTCTCAGGTTTGTTGGTTCGTTGTGAACGGTTAGGTGAGGTGAAGGTGAAGGTGCGTTGTGGTGGTCGGCGGCGGCAAACGAGGTACGCAGAAGGTGGTTGCTGTGTCGCGGACGTACTGATCAAGTTGATCTGTAAGAGACTTACGGATCAACTTGATCTGTAAGAGACTTATTTTTAGTATTTGATGTTTTTTGAATTTAGTTTTTTCTTTTAAATTACTAATTTTTTTGTATGGCCATTTTTTGTTTGAGTTGGTTAGATGGGCGAAGATGAGTGGATGTATGAAATAATGTCTGAACGAGTGGATATGGATTATGAAAATGCAGAAGCATGTGGTGCAAATGAACCACATGTTGATTGTTCGGATGCGTTCAATACTTCTCAGGTTATAATGTTAATGTTTGTCACAGATTTAATAAAATGAATACTGGTAGAAAACTTAAATTATGTGGATTGCTTTGTAGGTGTTTGAGTGCCGAGAGGATGTTTTGCGGTGGGCTCGATCTGTGGCTCATGAAAATGGATTTGTGGTGGTGATTTTAAGGTCGGACACAAAAATAGGTAGTAGAAGGACTACATTTGTGTTAATTGGCTATGAAAGGAGTGGCGAGTATAGGTGTAGGAAAAAAGAATTTATCAGAAGAGACACTGGGACTAGGAAATGTGGGTGTCCCTTCAAGCTTCGTTGCAAGCCAGTGGTTGGAGGAGAAGGCTGGATGGTGAAGTTGATTTGTGGAGTGCATAATCATGAATTGGCCAAGTCATTAGTTGGACATCCATATGCGGGGCGATTGACTAAAGCTGAAAAAACACTTATTGCTGATATGACGAAGTCCATGGTGAAGCCAAGAAACATTCTGCTAACTCTGAAGGAACACAATGCCAATAGTTGTACGACCATTAAACAGATATACAATGCAAGAAGTGCATTCCGTTCTTCCATAAGAGGAAGCGATCTTAAAATGCAACATCTGATGAAGCTTCTTGAACGTGATCAATATATTCATTGGCACAGAATAAAGGATGAAGACATGGTTCGTGGTATCTTTTGGTGTCACCCTGATGCAGTGAAGTTAGTCAACGCATATAATTTGGTGTTTTTGATAGACAACACCTACAAAACAAACCAGTGCAGACTCCCACTGCTCGATTTTGTTGGGGTGACACCGATTAGGATGACATTCTCTACCGGTTTTGCATATATGGAGGGTGAACGTGTTAATAATTTGGTCTGGGCTTTACAACGCTTCCGAGGCCTTTTTTTAAAGCGTGATGCCCTCCCTGGAGTTATTGTCACTGACAGAGACCAAGCATTGATGAATGCAGTGAAGGATGTATTCCCTGAATGCACAAATTTGTTGTGTAGCTTTCACATAAACAAGAATGTGAAGGCCAAATGTAAATCACTAATTGCGCAAAAAAATGCTTCGGATTATGTCATGGATTGCTGGGGATGTCTGACTGATTGTCCTTCAGAACAACAGTTTGATGAATGCCTGAAGAAGTTCGAAATGGCTTGCGCCCCTTGGCCAATGTTTGTTGACTATGTCAAAGAAACATGGATAATACCACACAAGGAAAAAATTGTTTCCGCCTAGACTAATAAGGTGATGCACTTAGGAAACACAACAACAAACAGGTATGAAACTGTTCAACTATTTCTATTAACGTTGATGAATTTATGGAATTGTATTATTGTATATGTTTATTTTTATTTGTGTATCTGAAATGTAGGGTTGAATCTGCTCACTCGTCTTTAAAAAGACTGTTAAAAAATAGCATTGGAGACTTATGCAGTGTGTGGGATGACATGAACAACATGATTACGTTGCAGCACACGGAGATTAAAGCATCATTTGAAACAAGTACACATGTCGTTGGACATGTGTTCAAAAAAACCTTATACAAGAGGCTTCTTGGAATGGTTTCAAGGTATGCTTTAAATCAGATTGCTGCTGAATTAGAGCGTGTTGACTATGCTGGCAAGAATCCCTCAAGTTGTGGTTGCATGGTGAGAACCACGCTTGGTCTTCCTTGTGCTTGTGAGCTATCCAAATATGTTAGTGGTTGCATCCCACTGGATTCAATCCATATGTTCTGGAGGAGACTCAGTTTTTCAGACCAAGAGTTATCTGAGCCCGAGGTGAGCATCAAGGACGTAATGGAAACAATATCCAAAAGATTCGAAGAACTTGATGTTTGTGGCAAGTTTACTCTGAGGACTAAAATTTGGGAAATCGCATACCCTGATTAGAATTCGATGTGTCCTCCTCCAGCAAAGGTTAACACAAAGGGGGCATCGAAGAAAGTTATGAGCAGGAACCCAAGGTCAACAAAGTGTGATCCATCTTACTGGGAGTATGTAGATGGCTTTGAATCATGCAAAATAGCAATTCGTCGGTGAGGCGTACTGCATCATCCTCTGAGCAACCGAATCGAAGAATGATGATGCCCATGTTAGACCAGTTTCAGCCATTTATGCACGAATTCATTGATAAGATTGTTGATGTCAAAGCTGATGGTAACTGTGGATATCGGTCGGTTGCTGGTTTATTAGGTATGGGTCAAGACTCTTGGTCGGTGGTCAGCAACCATCTGCTTAAACAACTTGCCAAATTCTCAGAAGACTATATCAAGCTCTTTGGTGGCACGGAGAGATTTGAGGAATTAAGGATGTCACTACTTGTTGATGGGTTAACCAAGGTATGTAATTTATGTATTTGATTTTTTAAGACTTTACTTTGAAATTAAGTTTGACGTGTATATTTGTTTCATTCAAGTGACTACGGATAAGTGGATGGATATAACGGACATGGGACATGTCATTGCATCAAGGTATAACGTAATCATTGTATCCTTGTCTAAACAATAAAGCACGACATTCTTTCCTCTTAGAAGTCAACCGCTGGCAAATTCTTCATTGCATCGTATAATTTGTATCGGTCATGTGTATGACAATCATTTTGTTTGAGGTACATTGTAGATATGAAGTGCTTTTTTATATTTATGTAATGAGTTTTGTAGGACTGAGTTAACACTTTTTTCGCATGTACAACAGGTTTATTTAAAAGAACGTTGTCCCTTACCGCCTGTAGCATCGTTATGGTCTAGCAATTGTCATCTTCAGGCAAAGCCGTGACCAAATCCATATATTAGCATAATGCAACATTACAAGAGCTTCGTGATGTTCAAGAGAGACTGATGGAAGCTTGTTTGTGGAGCTTCTATGGAGGCTGGATCTTTGAGCTTCAATGAGGTCCTTCAATGGTGATTTTTCACCATGGAGATGCAGCGGAAGGCAAAGGAGAAGAGGATAGGGGAGGCACCATCCACTAGGGAATAAGCCAAGGAAGAAGGAGCTTCACCACCAAGAATTGCCTTGGATAAGAAGCTTGAAGAGGATGCTTTAATGGAGGAAAAGAAAGAGAGAAGGGGGGAGCACGAAATTGAAGGAATAAAAGAGGGAAAGAAGTGGAACTTTGAAGTGTATCTCATAAGACTTTCATTCATCAAAGTTACAACAAGTGTTACACATGCTTCTATTTATAGACTAGGTAGCTTCCTTGAGAAGCTTTCTTAAGAAAACTTCCTTGAGAAGCTTTCTTAAGAAAACTTCCTTGAGAAGCTTCTTTGAGAAAACTTCCTTGAGAAGCTAGAGTTTAGCTACACACACCCATCTAAAAACTAAGCTCACCTCCTTGAGAAGCTTCCTTGAGAAGCTAGAGCTTAGCTACACACACCCATCTAAAAACTAAGCTCACCTCCTTGAGAAGCTTCCTTGAGAAGCTAGAGCTTAGCTACACACCCCTATAATAGCTAAGCTCACCCCCATGACAAAAAAACATGAAAATACAAAAAAAAAAAAAATCCTACTACAAAGACTACTCAAAATGCCCTGAAATACAAGGCTAAAACCCTATACTACTAGAATGGCCAAAATACAAGGCCCAAAAGAAGAAAACAACCTATTCTACTATTTACAAAGAAGAGTGGACCCAACCTTGGCCCATGGGCTCAAAAATCTACCCTAAGGTTCATGAGAACCCTAAGGCCTTCTTTATCAACTCTAGCCCAATCCTCTTGGAGCCTCTTGCTCATGGCTCTGGTAACTGGTCCTTTCCTAGGGAGGATTGCATCAGAGACTATGTTGACATAAATGATGATTGAACATGTAATTTATAATGACTGATCATTTTGAATTGGATATTCACATTTATTTGTTACGTCCACAACAAAATTATTACTTAATTCTAAAAAGCATGCATGATATATCGTTGTCTGAGTTGACAACACATTATGGAAAAATGTGTATGATAAATTGTTGTCTGTATTAACATAAAGCGCGTGAAAGGACCTTGCACAACATGACTACACATGCAGATATGATGCAAGCTAAAGCATGTCACGACATTGGTGTAGTTGACAACACATACAGAAAGCATGTGCATGCGTATTGTTAATCTTTAAAAAATGCAGCACTGATATTAAAACTCATATATATATATGACACAGCCTAACATTGTAAGAAAGCACATGTTTCAATCTCAACCTAACTCTTACAAAAAACTATGGCATTCTTGGGAGAGACAAGCAGTCAGACAGTTGTGAACTCCACATTAGGTTTTATTTTTCCAAATGGATCCATTGTTCACAACGATAGTGGTGTTTCCTTTCAAGCTTCCACTCTAGTTCCCATTCGAGTACCTAATGGGTGTGATTTTCAAACGTTAAAAACCAGAATACACAATACCCTTAAGCTAACCAACAAGCAATTTTTGGATGAAATTTACTACCAGTAGCCTTTCACGTATGCAGGTAATCAATTTCAGTTTCAATGTATGCAACTGAAAGATGATGTTGATGTTAACACAATATTAATGTGTAATCATGAATTTTCGTTTGTTGGTCCGATTGAGTTATTATGTAGCATTGCTAGAACCCTATATGGTATTTTAAACTTACTTGAAGCTACTATGACCCTTACTCATGATGCCCTGCTATATTACAATGGGAGGTGGAACATGTCACGCCAAAATGAGTTTGTTGGTTACTCGTTCACAGGAAAAAATCCCAAAAACTTTAACATTCCCACCGGATGTACCATGGATGAATTGAAGGATTTGATCAAGCAAGTTGCGCCTCGTGGGATTCCCCCTTATGGTATTGTTGAAACACAAATGGTAAGACGATTGTTTTTTCGGAAACCAAGTCATCATGAGTATTCAGAAAAAGTTATAAAATTCGAAATAATTGAACTCAAAGCCAACGATGACATGATGAAGGTGTTGATTGAGTCTAACTACTGAAAAAAGATTGTGCCAATAGAAGTTTTAGTTGTTTTTAGTAAATCTGTACCGGAAATGGAAGACGAGTTGTCCTTGTCGCAAAATTAGCATGAGTTAGTTGTAGTATTTGATGCACATTTAATTTCGTTCGACTATGTTGAAGTTAATGTACTGTTTGAATTCATGTATCGCATAATTGTTTTTTTTTTCTGGAAATGGAAAATGACTTGTTGTTCTTTGTTAAATTTGATTTCTACTACTTTTACTTTTTTGTCAATCTTGCAATTTTATTTTAAATATAAAAAAAACAACTACAACAACCGAAAAGTAATAAAGAAACTACTATAAAATTATAAAATATAAATACGGATTTTTATCTTAGGAGAGAAATTAAAAAAAACATTTTTTTAATTTGATAGAACAAAATTATAAAAAAAATTAATTAGAAGTTTTTTAAGCATGTGTGTCCATATTTTCAACTTCTTTATTTCAATTTCCATTTTTTGTTTAATTTATTCTTTTCTACACCCTTTCCACAAATAATTCAAAATTAGATTCATTAAATTAGTTGTAAGACTCAAGATTTTGTGGTTCTTAATAAATTTAATCCAATCAAAAAGTTGTGTTTAAAAGTGTGTGTTATAACATTTTCTAACTAGAAATATCTAGTTTTTATTCTTTAAACATCTTAAATAAATCTCACTATAACCCGTCATTATTTTTACTCTTGACAACTTGAACAAATTACCACTCTTAGCCAATAATTTTTAAAAAAGTTATTAATACAAACTCGACACATAGTCTCTCAACCATATGTTTTGATATCGTAGCATTTCTTAAAGGTACAAATATATTGACCCACATAAAATATTTAAGCATTGATACTTAGATAACTACGGATTTTTATCTAAGGAGAGAAATTAAAAAAGAAAATATTTTTTTAATTTGATATAATAAAATTATAAAATTTTATAAGCTAGATTACGCAAAGGGAATACACAATCAATGGAAATAAATAAAACTAACATTACTAATGGAAATAAATAAAACCAACATTACTAATGAAATGAGTTCATGTACAATATCTGTATATACATCGAATATCAATATAAAATATGTAAATAAACTACGCCTGATCCGTGCGCTGCCTGCGTCGAGACCTAACATATAATAGCTGGTCCTGTGTGACACTCCTGGCCATCCTGAGGCATTCTTCAATCACCTCATGTGTCGATAAGCCTGGCGTGACCACCCCTAGGCTCAGATGGCGCTCCAACCTCTTAGCAATCCTATGGCAAACTTCCTGTTAAATACAAAAAAAAAAAAAACAGATTACACAAATTATTATAAAAATATTGACGTAAATTATTAGTATTACTTACCACTGCATGTCTAGGCTCCTCCACAGCAGGCCTCGCAGATGTCGATGGTGCTCCTGGCTCCGGCATGTAAGGGATATCTATTTGTGGGGCCTGAGGGATGACTCAGGGCTACAGAGCATGACCATCTGGCAGAGGATCTGATGTGTGGCCTGGTGTCATGAAAGGATGCAAGATGCGGAAGAACTAGTCCATGTAGTCGCTGGCACACTGACTTGGCACAACACACACCTCACCTGCTAGAACCATATGATCCGAGTAGTGCATCCACCTGTCGTGTATATCATCGTACGACACCCATGAATCGACAGGCAGAGCAGGAATGGTCTAGGTGTATCCAAACTGCCGCATAACCCTCTTTGTTCGGTAATAAACAGCAACAAGCCCCTAGTGCAGGAGACCAGAATAGCATGAAATCAAATGGAAGTCCCGGACCGGTCGGTGCTCCCCATATGGGATCCAACAAACATCCGAAATCCGGAGTCGGTCCAAGCACTCCCTGTACACCGATGTAAGTATGTTTTTCACGGTCTTCTTCGTCGCAATCCACCTACAGGCACACGGTGAATCCTCATCGTAGTCCTGATCAGCAGTGGACTCCACGATTGAGGGAAAGTGCCCATATATCCAGCACTACAGAGGTAACATCAAAATGATAAACATTAATAATGAAAGTCTAACAAAATTTAAAGTTAAACATTGTTGAACCTCAACGAGTGAAAAACATGTTTGTTACCTGCAGCAGTGTGATGTAACCGTCAAGCTGTCGGCTGTTGCTGATAGAGGCATCGTTCAGCTGGTTGTACATATGCACCAGAGCAGTGACTCCCCAAGCGTACATCCCGGTCTGACTGAGGTCACGAAGGGCCTCCAAATACACAACATGCACATTGGTTGCACTCTTGTTAGCAAAATGAGTGCAACCTAGAAGATGAGAAAGATATGTGTGAGCCTCAACTGTCCAATGACCTGCTTGGCATCGGCGCTCGTAGATATCACGTACCCATTGCAGGCATACGTACGGTCCACGACACTGCCCTGTCTCAGTCCTGGCAGCCTCTGTAGAGACCATCAATAAGTCCACCAGCATCTGAACTGCATCATCCACGTGCAAGGGCTGAAACGCGTGCAAGTCGCCAACCACGGGCAGATGCAAAAGCGAGGAGACGTCTTCCAGCATGATCGTCAGCTTTCCCACAGGGAGATGGAAACTAGACGTCTCCCGGTGCCACTGCTCGACAAACGAGGACAAAAGTCCCCGATCGCCAGTGTCTACCGAACACGCGATCAGAGGACTTAGTCCTGTCCCAGCAACTAGTCCCTCAATGGCAGGGACAGGCATGCCTAAACTATGGACCTTCTTCCCGTGAGAGGATAACTTCAACTCAGGACGCTCCTGAATTAAAGTATAAAGGAACGCAAAATTCGTTAAAATCATCATTTAAAGGAAAACTAATTTCAATCATAAAGTATAATTAATAAGTAACTAAAAATAAATATTATAAAGACCTCTCCCTTCCATACGCTGCAAGCAACGTGATCCGCATACTGGGTCAGCACGGATGGGTCGCTTGGACCACCCGAAAATCCCTCATGCTCATCCTCAGCAGTCTGCGCGCCTGTGTCTGTAGGAATGTTTGCCCCAGTGTCCTCTACATCAGCTGGTGCCATCGGGTCATCCGGAAATACGTCAGCCTCTACATCTAGCGCAGGGACCACTGGCTCATCGTGAGCTGCAGTCACAAGTACTCGCTGCCTCCGTGCGGATGCGGTAGGCCGTTGACGCTGCGGAGCATCATCAGAATCATCACGATCTCCTCGGCCCACACCCTTTCCAGTAACGTGACCTAAGGAACGACCTAATCCTCTGGTCCTAACCATGATTTGCAAATGAGTACCGCAAATTCCATCACTGATTTCATTCTCTCAAATTTCATTGGTCTAATGCATATAGGCATTATCTTTTTTCAGGCACTACTTGGTAGAAAAAGGATATTCACTTTGAAATTAACATATATGCATTACTTATAAGTGACACTGATTTGGAAAGATGAGAGATTTGGGAAGGAATATCCCCTTCAAAGTTAGAATCAGACAAGTTGACATGCGTGAGTCTCACAAACCCACCAATGACAAATGAGAATGATTAAAATAATTGAAAGCATGGTTGAATGAGTGATTAAAATCATTGAAAGCTTGGTTAAGTCACTTTAGGATTTTAGAAACTTTCTCATATGCTAGTTTAGGATATTCAGATTGACCATATTTTGATGCTGACTACCGAGTCATTATCGTATTGGCAACATTATAGCCCTGTACAAGTTTATGTTGACATTGAAATTCAAGGGAATTTACCTCAGTAACTCTTGAAGAACAACATGCACACAAGCACACACACTTGTGATATAATTCGTCATACTGACACACTCACATAAACTAGTATATATCAAGTCAGGGTGAGAAAGTTGATCTATTATTGAAACTACTAGCTAAGCAGATATATGGTTGAGTTGAATAATGCCACTGCCATTTGTGAATATTTTGGTCACGTCATGGCTTCTTGTACATGTTTCTCTGATATTTGGTCATGCTAAAACATTGATATTTTACCAAGCCTTCTGTTGTTGCAGTTCGTGATTGTTTCCTTGACTGGATAAGGTGTACTCTTCTATAGCGGTTATAAGTTCTTCACTAGAGGCAAGGGCAAGAATGAAGAGGTACATAAGTTAACATCTATAGGAAAATGTTTGGTATGAATTTTTGGGCTACTTCTTACACTCTGGAACTTTCTCACGAATTGAAGTTTGCCATGTCTTGCTGCAGACAGTTGGAGAATCAAACAAGGCTTGAGTTTGCTATAACATCTGCTAAGAAGTTGCCCTACTTGACTTCAACTCTCTCTAGTTGTGACTTTTATCTTTGTAATAATGAGACTAGTTTTAATAGAAATATATGGTTTGGAATATTTGGATAATTTCAGACAAGCACTAGGTATCTTTTGGAATTTTTTAAATGAAGAAAATTGTCATTATCATATGTTTGGAAAATATCTCTAATCATCAATTACGTGAACCGATAGTTATAACTTTGTTCCCAAGGGTGCAAGAAATCAATAATTATCAAGGAATCCGAAGATTCGATTATTGCGGCTAGTGGAATGCTCACAATTACCACCTTAATTTGGTCAGATTATCACCTCTCACTGTAAATTAACATCAATTACGTGAACCAATACTTTAACCCCTTTATAATACCATAAATAATGTACATGCGTGAAGAACAAAGCAAAATGCAACATTTAGTATTAGTGACTTGATAGAGAGCAAAAAACTATGATAATCTACTCCTAAGAAAAACACTATTAAAGACTATAAAAAAATAAAAGGAAAATAATATTTTATTAATTTCTCATTCATTCATTTCCCTGAAATAGGATATATCTATATATAATCATAATTTATGCTAATCAATATATACTATTTATCTATATGTCAACATCTCATTATTTACAACCAAATTGTGACTAAGGTCAAAACAAATTGTGACAACAATCTAATAAGAATGATCCAAATTATAAGCAATATTTACTCTTCTACCAAAGTAATACTAAACGTTGAAAAAAAATTCGTCGAATATATAAAGTACTCACGTTGTTCAGAGTTCAAACAAACACTTTGTGACAAAGAAATAGCCTTGATGAAGTAAGCTGCAAATTTCAGAAACAAAAACACACCAAATTCAAATTTAGCAATTTTTAAAATGCATATTCAGACATTTTACGGATCAACTTGATCCGTAAACTATGTCTACACACTTTACGGATCAAGTTGATCCGTAAGGTTCTTTTGGATCAACATGATCCTAAAGAACCTTACGGATCAACTTGATCCGTAACGTTCATGTTCAATCTTATTTTTTTAAAAATGCTAAATATTACAAAAATAACAAAGTTAAGTATACTCTAACAAGACCAACTTCCAACTCTTAGATAATATAAAAATCTTAAATTGTCTTTCAAAGGCATGGAGCAAAAAACCATAATATAAACCTTACTTAACAGATTCAGTCCACTACTACTCTAACCAATAATATTTTGTTTCAAGATAGGATAGTTTATGGTGCATTTGTTTGAAAGGAAAGAAATAATGTACAAGGGATAGTTTAGGGTGCATTTGTTTAAAATTCTATAAAATCTTAAGAGCCATGCTATATGGTACGAAGGGAGGGGAGTGAAATGCACGAAATTGCTTGGTATAACTTCATAATTAAAAGGGCTAACATATTATTGTTTATGATATGTAATTATTTTTAAAAATAATTAATTAAAATTTATCAAATAATTATTTTATCAAATGTCTATAATCAGGAGGTGGATGCATTACCAAAATGAGCCAAGGCTTTTCTTAACCATTCTAAACCATTCTAACTACTCACCAGGAGGCCTTTTATAAAATGTCTATAGTCAGGAGGCTTTTCTTAATGTTTTTTCTAACTACTAATTAATTTCAATTTTAAAATGAGCTAATGTTTTTTCTTAATGGTTTTTTCTAACTACTAAATAAATTTCAATTTTTTGACAATTTATCTAATATTTAGCATTTTAAAAAAATTAAGATTGACTGTTAATATAAATTAATATATAAATTTCAATTTTCTCACAATTCATCTAATATTTAGTATTTTCAAAAAATTAAGATTGACTGTTAATATAAATTAATATATAAATTTCAATTTTACGGATCAAGTTGATCCGTAAGCTTCTTTCAAATCATGTTGATCCTGCAAACCTTACGGATCAAGTTGATCCGTAACTTCCACTGCTGCAAACGACGCTGGCAAACTCAGCGCAACGATGCTTACCTCGACAATGCCGACGCGCGGAGGCAGCAACACCACCATCAACTTGGCTGGGATAGTCAACACCCACGGCGGCGCGGTCGCACAATGAAACTCCGACGAAGAAGATGACGATGGGGAACAAATGCGTTGTGGTTGATGACGACCGTGGGTCAAGCTTTTTTGAGACCAGCCTAGACTAAAAGGAAGAAGAACGAAGGTGAGGAAGAAGAAGCGGAACGTGGGAGGGAGGAGACCAAAAGCTTCAGTAACGAGGAAGAAGAAAAAATGGTGAGGAAGAAGAAGCGGAACGCGGGAGGGAGGGAGAGAGACGAGAATGAACCATTTTTTAAAAAATAATTAAGTCAGGGGTACAAATGTCTTTTCCCCTTAGTGCTAGGTGCACCAGCAAAAATGCTGGGTGCACCTAGCAGCACTCAACAAATGGTATCAGACATACTTAACAAGGCCCAAGTAGAGAAGGATGAAGACCTAGAGACACAAGCACTACCAAGAATCTTAATTGTTGCTGAAGGCTCAGATTAATTTGAAGACCCATGTCAACTATGTCTTTTTTTTTTCCTATTTCTATTTTTTTCGTTGTCAGCCCAAATTAATTTGAAGGCCCATACCTATTTTTATTTTTTGTTGTCATTTTAATTAAATAAAATTGTTGTCTTTTCTGTTGCGCCTCAGATCCACTATATGTAGTTGAACAAATCTCGGACTTATCAAGATAATCCTTGTAGTGTCTACCCTGACTTATATTCTGTGACCTGTATCAAGCGATCCATCACTCTTATTAAGGATCACATCAACAAGATGTGGAATTGACCATTTTAACTTCCAATTATAATTGTTTTGATCTATTCATAACAACTCAACGAGCAATTGCATGACAATTCACGTGAAATATACACTTGAATTGGGTTGAACAACCAACGCTTGTCAGTTAATATTTTTTTGGTCGTGGAATACTTTCTCCGAAGTTTTGCAGTGTGAAAGAGAAGTTAACGTAATTTATTAAATATTTTATACTATATTATAAAGTTATCCAAAAAAAGTTAACGTAATTCATTAAATATTTTACATATTATAATACTCTTAAAGATGGATCTTATCATTGATTTTTTTTTATTTTTTTTTTGTATTTCAAGCTTGAGTGAATTGGATCTCGCGGGCTCATTAGGGTTAGGTATAAGACTCAAAGAATGCTTAATTACTTATAGATCACTCACCAATAAAATCTTCACATCATCAGCAAAAATTGAACTCATCTTATTTTAGAACGAGTCACTTCCTTATCAAGTGGACCAATGACTCCAATTATTGAATTTTACCGTTCTTTCTCCACTATTTTCAACATCTTATGTTATGACGTCTTTTTGGCATAAAATCAATTTCTGTTAATTAATATTTTGACAAAGTTATTTTTTACATATAGAAATTTACACAATTGTAAGATCACAATTTAAAAATGTGGGCATTATTTCCTATTTTAGTCAATTTATAATTTAATTATTTTGGCTTCTGTTTATTTTGCTAGATCTTCTGCACCAATCATAGTTTAATGAAAACTTCATCTCGAAACTAAATCTCCAAGGAATTTTGCTGAATGAGGAAGGTAATTAGTTAGATTCTTAATATAGTAAGGCCAAAAAGGAGGACTTATTTGAATGACTAATTTATTGCAACTTACAAAGCATCTACATCAACTACAACTACATCATCTGAAGTTGGGGGAATTCCCGTGGGCTTCTTCTCTCTCTCTCTTTTTTTTTTGTTGGTGGTCGGGTTTTCAATTTTGATTAAATGAACAATATTGAAGGGGCTTAATTAATTTCATGCACATAATAATAATCTCAAGCTGTGACTGATGTCTCCACAGCTAGCTTTCCAGGGTATGCAGCTTCTGATTTTATATCAGCCTCCCATAGTTCAGGCACAGCCTCCCTAAGGTTGTGAATGCTTTCCAAAGCATAATCTGCACCTTTACATCTTTGTGATGTACCAACCTGGATTTTAACAATCAATGAGTAATAAAGCCTCAAATTGGTACATTGGTGGGTTTGGACAAATTAAAATGCAACCAATAATAACATGCCTCAGGGACTTTGGACAAATATACATGAAATCCTAAATTCAAACCTCAATGCGATCATTGTATAAAAAATAAAAAAATGCATTAGTGGATTTAGACAAATTAAAATACAACCAACAATAACATGCATGAGGGAGTTTGGAGAAATATACATGCGATCCTAGATTCAAACCAAACCTGAGTACGATCATTGTACAAAAAAAAAATAGTACATTGGTGGATTTGGACAAATTAAAATGCAACCAATAATAGTTTCTAGAAGCAAGTAAGTTTCTACTAAATAACAAAGATTCCAATGACTAACCAGCACAGTGTGAAGCCCCACACGTTTTCCAGCTTGTATGTTGCGGGTACTGTCCTCGAAGAACAACTAAAGTGACATAGAGAATCCAAAAAAAAAATCTCAGCAACCAGAAAAAATAATTGACAAAGGGTAACTAGTAACAACACTAGATAATCACTAAAATACACTTTTGGTGTCTCATCTTATGTTTTGGTATCAGTTTTATCCCTTAAGTTTTAAATGTTTTTCTTCGGTCTTAAATTGATCCTTTCATCATTTTTTTGTACAAACGGTATTAATTTTTATTGATGTGGTAAATGCCTATCTGATGGGACATCTTTTAGAATTTGTCATGTTTCTTAAATTGACTAAGTTAGTGAGGTAAAGTGAGGGAATGACCAATTTTATCAAACCGATTTAATTTTTTGCCTTACTTATGCGGTTCATTTGAAAAAAGAGATTCTTACTAAGTCGGAGTTCAATAAAAAGATAAGTAAAACTTAATTAAGAGTTATTTTTGTCAAAAATTGAACTCGAGTAATATCCGAATGATTTAATATTCAGTATATTAACTTCTTATATCTAATCACGTGGTTTAACTGAGTCAATTTTAAACAACAAAGTGAAACTTTTTGAATCCAAAAAATTAGACGAGCCAATAAAAGTGTATTTTAATTTTAGCCTTAAATCACAAAGCCAAAAAGGGTGAGAATTTCTTACAGTTCTCTGTGGGTTAAGATTGGCTATATTGAGGGCCAGTTCAATGGCATTTTCTGATGGCTTGCAAACAATTGGTGTCTTTGGCAAGACTGCACTGGGATTGAGCTGAGCAAAATGCCCTATGATGTCAAAGATTTGAGAGGTGCCTGAACCATTACAAGTGGTGGTTGGATTGGTGGTTCTTGAACCTACAAACTCAATGTCATCTTCATCATCAGAAACAATGCTCTTGTGGATGGGATTAAGGGTCTCAAAGCATATGATTCCTTCAAAGCAGTCTTCTAATCCAAGCCTGTTAAGCGCCTTCGCCGCGTGAACTTTGTCTGCGTTTGTGAAGATCTATTGATAGAAACAAGAGAAGCAATAGAGTTCACATTAGATACTACGCACCATCTTATGTGACCAATTCTACTGCTTCAATATTGGTCATAAAACAACTTACAAGTTTTCTATAGGGTAGGCTCAGCAACAGGTTCCTCAGAACTTGGTCTGGTTTTAGGTTCTCATAAGGTAATCTTCCATGAACAAAACTGCAAGAAGGAATTAAAAAACCAATGTCACACCATTTCAAAATAAACACAATAATTAATTTTAAAAAAAAATCACTTTTCAGCAGTTTGAAAGTGATGGTGTAATAAAAGAAAAAAGTAAGGTACCTGTGATATTCATCATAGTCAAAGTCATATCCAATTGCCTGAATAGAAAAGGAAATGAAAATCAATTACAGGCTGTTAGTGTTTTAAGAATTTAATAATGGAAACCGATTTCACAGGAAATTGATTAGGAAGCTTACCCTTAGACCAGCCATAGTTGTTCCATAATTCTTGTAAAGGAGGTTGGACAAGTCATCAATTTTGCTAGGGTGTATGCCAAGCTTCTCAACCATGTAGTCTATGATCAATGATACCACTCATGTCAATACAAATTATAAAGTCATTTCTGAAAATGCTGTGACACAGGCATATGGCACAGTGGCTTACCTTTAATATTTTGGAGACATGATTTTGCAAGACCAGATTTGAGGGGATACAAAGTGTCATCTAAATCTACAGAACAAAATTTCATAGTTATAATAACACAAAATACATGAATATGAAAAAAATTATGTTTCAATTTGGTATCATAAAGTTGTTATGATTGCAATACAAGGCTCACCAAAAAGAAGGCAGTCATATTTTGGTCTCTGAGCCTGGTGTCTGAAGCGGTCCTCGAACTCCATTTTAAAGCCTTAAAACATAGAACAGAAACCAAAATGTGAGTTCCACCAAAACTTGAACCAATCAAAATATATAGGACAACTCATTTTGATTTTCTAGCCACATATCCTCATGGCCTTTTGGAACAAAATAAATAGATGTTTTTATTGACTCAGATTAGCACCAAAAGTGGCAAAAAGTGTCAATAAGGGGGAAATTCAAACCATTTGGGATAAGGCTTTGTGAAGTTTCTGGTGGACAATCCACAACCAGTGGAATGGATTGAATTGAAAAGAAAGGGAAAAAAAAAAGGAAAAAAAGCAGTAAAACAGTGCCCCTTTGGGGCACGGAACTTAAAGAAACTTGTGATGGCTTTAAAAAGTTGCTTTAAGTTTAAATTATACAACTTTGAAGCAATATGGACTTGTATGAAAGGGCACACACAAACCCATTAATAAAACCTTTGAACAGAGTTCATATGACAGAGCAAACCACTTCCAAAAGTGCATAAACTTTTGAAAGCATACAATTTGCTCATTTAACAAACTTTCACGATCCAACTAAAATGTTTATTATTGGCCAAAAAAATATAGCACTTTACAGCAATGCCTATTTCTTAGCCTCATCTTATCAAGGAAAAAATGTGTAGAATCACCATATAAACAGGTGTACATTTCTAAATAACAGAGTTATGGTACTGTTCTTTAATCCAAAATCTGGTTCCATGCTGGTGAGTTTTGAGACAAAATCTCAAAACCATGATCATGGTACTAATGGTCTAATCTCAATTATGTTTTGAAGGGTCACGAAAATCAAGGACAATGAGTGAAAAAGCAAACAAAAGAAAAATGTTATCATGAAAGAACAGCTGAAGCTATTAACTTACCAAGAAAGGCAACAATCAATGATGGCTAAGGAAAAAGAAGAAAGTATGGAAGAAGCAAAGTTTGAAGACAATACAATGCTAAGTTGTTGAAAGAAGCAAGAGGGAGAAGGGGGAAGAACAATAGAGGCAAGGGGGGCTTTATATAGAGAAAGGGTTGCTTTTGTCGCAGGGTCTTTGAATAAAATATTGCATTATTTTTCTCTTCAATTACGTTTAATATTGAAATTGAATAACCAATGGAACTCGTTCAATGAATATTAATATAATTTTCAATTCTCCAAGAAAGTGACACCTAATATAACTGGTTAAGGTTTTTTCCTTCTTTTTATTTTGGGTTTTGTTTTTTACTCAAATTTAAGAACCAAAATCTGATTTTTCCTTTACTCTTGGCCGTACATAACTAAATAATAAAACTATAGAGGGAAATATGTTTAACTCATAGGATTGACCCAATTATATAAGATTTTGCTAATTCACATATGATTAACCCATGCTTGATTTTCTTGATGTAAATTTTTTTTGGACCAGCCAGACTAACGAATGTGGAAGGATACTCGTAATCCACGACACTCTAACCTTTGAAAAAAAAAGTATAATATGCCAACTGCATCAGCACAAAATAGAGGTGGAGGCTCTTGCTAGTTGTCACCGTACATAAGGAACAACACTATTATCGTTTCCCATTTTTTTGTTAGAAAATCATGCTACCTTGATTTTCCTCGCTAACCATGTGCACATTTTAAACATTATTAAATATAGAAAGTTAGTAAATAGTGAATGTCTTTAATAATGATGCTGTATATTCGCATCTCAATTCATTCTCATTAGCATATGACACTTGTTTAAAGGAATAACATAAGACCCAATTCGTATATCCTGCAACGAAAAATAGTTACACAATCTACATTCACAAGGCAATTATTGGGGACAAGTTCAATCTTATTTAAAGATTCATCATGATTCACGCAGTTTTGGATGAAATAAAAAAAAAGTATGAATTTTTGTAGTATTTAAAAAATCGTGAAGTAGATTATTTAAGTTGTGCCACTAAACTTAGAATCTATAAACTGCACACTATTTGAGTCAATTTTATATGCAAAGATAAATATAAAAATGCACCATTTCTAGGATAATTAGTCTCATAATTGAGGTTACCTAACAGATCAACATCAACCATACTTGCATACCAATGTTAATGTGCACATGCAAACTCTCCTTTTAAAAGTGTTTCCATCCTTTAAATGTAAATAGAAAACAATTTTAAGAATGAGTAATTTATATGAACAAAATATCACATGAAATTGACATACTTGATTGATATCTTTCCCGTGTAGATTGCAGAAAATATTGAGATTTTTAGTTTTTTACCATCCTAAATTAAATGGTGAGAAATCCTTGATTTTCAAACCCTTAAAATTTCCCAAACCAAGCCAGACTCGCCTTATTCTTCTTATTACATCAACCGCACCAAACTCACATTAATCCAGTTCCAAATTAAATTGAGATGGCGATCACATTGCAATTAAAAATAATTGTGAATAATTACAAACAAATACGGATGATGTCATTATTATAAATAATTGTGGTTGCGATGCAGGTGTAAAGATTTTGAAAAATCTTAATACTGATATCCTAATTATGGTGAGACAATGCACTTTAAAACCATGCCTAGCTAAGTCATTGGTTTGCTCTTCTTGCAAGCTTCATTTTCGCTTCCCACCAAGATCATACTCTTAAGCATTCAAAGACCTCAGATTTTTTCCTTGAAAACATCATAATGCAATAATTACTATTTTTTTAAGGGTGGCTCATACATTTTGTTCAAAAGCCATCAAGACACCAAGCTCACTTAGTGTCCATAAAAAATTTTGCCACCTCACCTTGTTGGCTTGTTCATGCTTGATGCATTTCTCTTTCATTTTCGCATTTCATGAAATTGAGCTTCCTAATCTTCCTTTGTTACTTAACCTCTTGTGATATTCAAGATCTTAATATAATTAAGTAATTTGAAGGAGGGGCACGCATGGATTTGTTGGAAAAACAATCGAGTCACCTAGCCCATGGTATTGAGTTGTCCCACAAAATATCATCTCCCCTTGTTCATGAACGGTGAATTTCTCTTTCATTTTCCCATTTACTTGAAATCGAGCATCCGAATCTTCCTTAATATCTTAACCTGTAGTGAAATTTCAGATCGTATTATAACTGAGTTATTTAAAGGTTATTAAATTCACTAGATGCTTGTCATAATTCTACTAAGAGTTTCCTCCTTCTCATTATAATTGTTGATCTAAATTAGTTTACACTGACAAATAAAAACCAATAAATAAATAAAAAATAACAATTTTATAAAATCAATCTTATCATCATTGATTTATTTTTTAATTTTATAGCTTATATCATTAATATCATAATTAAGAGATACAAATAAAAAATAATATTATATTAACAAGTTAAAAAAAATAATTATTTTGAAATGAATATATTTTTCAGTACACGATAATTATAATGTGGGAATATGGGTAGTGTAATTGTAATGTTGCCCTGTAAGTGCTATAAGTTTACTATAATTCTTTTTTTCTTCGTAGTTTACTCTAATGCTTAAAATTATAATAAAATTAATAGCATTTATGAATTGTCAATATTTGTTTCTTTTACAATAAGATTGATGTTGAAGTTAATATATGAATAAAATAAATTCAACTTGTATTATTAGAAAAATAAATTTAAAAAATAATCCATTCTGAAAAAATTATATTTTAAAAAAATAGATAACGTCACATCTTTATATATATATATATATATATATATATATATATATATATATATATATATATATATTTATTTAAGATGGTAGAATAAAAAATATTTGACTTATTCAAGCTTTGTGCTAGAGTTTGATTTGTAAAAGTTAAAAGTGATTGTGATAGAATATTTATAACTTGTGATAAATTTGTAATATTTGATGATTTATCAGAAAGGATGTTGCCTCAATTGTAGAAATGAATCAGTATAATTTTCTATGTTTGATCTTTGCTTATCTCTTGTGTATTTTAAGGGATCTAGGCTATTTGATTTGATATTGAAAATCTATCTTGTTTTACAAAATCTGTTTTCATTGTGAACATGTTTTTTTTTTCTTTGAAAAAACAATTATCTATCTTATATAAAGTTATCTTTTAGACAATAACTTTGTTTGTTTCTGAAAAGGTTTTAAAAAATTCTAAAATTTCAATTTAACACTTTTTCTTGTGATATTTGTTTTTACACTCAAGATTTTTTTATTTTTTTTATAAAGAATCCATTCTGTCAAATAGAGTTTTAAATATATCTTTTATTCTTAATTATAAGATCATTTTCAGAAATTTATTTGTCCTTTTTTATAAGACCATTTTCTAATTTTTAAATGCATTAATTATTTTTTTTCCTACATACCCTTATTTAATTATTCTCTCTCCAAACATTAATGAAAAGCAATTAAGTGGATGAAGAGATAAAAAATGTTAATTTTGGAATCATAATTGACAAATTTAATGTGATTAACTATTTTTATTAAGGGATATGAATTAGTTGAAAACATTTTATAATTAGGGATGGATGGAGTAGTTAGTATTGCCTTTGGTATTAAATATAGGAACTTTTTTTGTCTCAAATATAAAAAATTTCGACCAACTTTACCTTATTTAATGCTACTATCTCTAAAATACCTTTAATTTAATTAAAGTGCTAGTTTCAATGGTTCTTTCTTATTCTTGATATCAAGTTTTAATGAAGGGTAAATTGAAAAAAAATAATTTTTTAATTAAAATTGATGTAATTAAATGTGATTAATTAATTTTCTTAGTTAGCGTGACATCTTTTTTCTTATATTTGAGACGGAGTAGTATTCAAAATTTAAAATTAAATAAAAGTAAAAATAAAAAAAAACAAGAGTTATACCCTGATAAATGAATTTTACTCAAATCAGGGTGATCATGTCCTTCCTCCATCTTTTATTATAAGCTCTATTTCAAAAAAAAAATTGTTTATCCTTTTTATAAGACCATTTTCTAATTTATAGATACATTAATTATTTTTTATATATCCTTATTTAATTATTCTCTCTCCAAACATTAACTAAAAACAAGTAAGTGGATCGAGAGAATAAAAGAGTAATTTTTGGAATGATAGTGTAAATAATTGATAAATTTAATGAGATAATAATTTTTCTTAAGAGAAGTGAATTGATTTAAATGATCTTATAATTAGGACACAGAAAGTAACTGATTATTTTTTATCTTTAACTCTCCCATTCATAAAAAAAACCCTCACTAATCCAAAATTGGGTTAAAAAATAATTAAAACCTCCGAAAAAATGTAACTCATATACACTTTAATTATTTCTTAGTTCTCCATCTATTCCCTTCATAAGAAAATTTTACAATCTTAAAAGTCAAATCAGAATGACTCCATATGAGTTTGAAGGAGAAAAAAGAAAATGTTGGTACTATTTTACTTTTAAACATCTTTGTGACTACACTAAAAACAACGTAAGATGCATCAACTGCCCTTTTTTTTAATGCTTTTAACCTTTATTTATGTTGGCTACAAGTGCTTTTTTCCTTTACCCGATGTGAAGCAAGTGCACGCAATAAAGGGGAGGAAAAAGAATGCAAAATAAATATATGCACCTTCTCATCATGAACATATATATGTCCACAAATTCCTTGGTGTAGCACAATCACAACTCATGGTCAATATTCAACCTCTTGAATACTTCAATTTTAATTGCGGCACTGCCCCTAAAATTAGAAGTTACTTCTTTGTCGTAACAACTGTAAGCCACCTATGTAGATGACACATGGTGGAACAAAACAACAATCTTAAACTAGAATAATCTTTTAATCAGTCATATAATATATGATATTATAATTACTTACCCTTTTGGGTGTACGACTCCTATTAGGCTTTAAAATGCGTGTTGCAAACCAAGAAATAGGGTGGTGACAAAGCCAAGTCGTGTACAGCTCAATGTAACATGAACACTAGACTTACAAATTTGGGGCAGTGAACTTTGATAAAGAATGCGAGTGTGAAGTGTCCATGGCTTTTTCCTACAAATGGTTTGGGTTAAGCAAATATATTTTGGTGTATTTTGGTCTAAGGGAAAAAAATTGTACAGGTTACATAAACCATGATCACTCACTAGACAGCTAATAAAAGCTCCACTTTCAATGTCCTTTGTGTTAGAGGACAAAAGTTATGGTTTCGGCAATCAGATAAATGATGATCTTTTTGTAGTTTTCCTAGTACGACATCAAAATGTATAGAATAAACTGAGAAATTAATCGCATGGCTGCCTTTTTTTCAAAAAAATAAATAAATTTGGTTACATCTTTTGTAACGATCTAATTAAACTATATGATCGGTAAAATATTTTAAGGTGCGGTAATGATCATGGTTCACGAGGCCGTATGGTACGATTTTAATTTTTAAACACTTTTTTTATCCTTCTGGGAAAGCACCAAGTCAATAAGGGCTTACTCAGTTGTTTTAATTGTTACTATTTTAATTTGATCTTTAACATCAACGCAATTGTTGTGGAATAGCACTGAATAATTTATCCTAGACGACGTAGTTACAATATTCATTTTGTTTTCCTCGAAAGATCTTAAATTTGGTTAGTTAGGAGGAAATTTACATTAGACTTTCATTATAAGAATATATTTTTCATTTTTTATGAGTATAATATTTTTCATTTGATCACATCCTAATTCATGTAAATAATATCTTGAAGATACGTTGCCATATCTCAAATCTGAATGGTTGATTTTTTTCTTATACTTATTCTTAACCTTTCTAAGAACTTTTTTGCAAAGCAAAATAAAAAAAAATCCTTCAGTCGTACATTTCTAAGCCTATAATAACAGTTAAGAATTTAGATTCAAACTGTTTTCAGTTTTTTTAACTTTAGAAAAATATTTTAAGAATAATTACACATCTTAGAATATATAACTTTCTGATAAAAAAAATTTTCTAGTTCTACATCACAATAAGACATAAAGTACATATGCACCCAATAATTTGCCATGAAATTCAAATTATTAATTCGGAGAAAGACAAACAAAATATTACAGGGCAAAGAGGCTCGAGATTCCAACTATTAGATTCACAAATTTGTTTATGTATCGGTAGAAAGAGATCCACAAATTTAGATTTTATTCAAGTCTATCTCTTTCTAGAATTTACCGCGAAATTTTCCAGAAAGAAATTCAATTTTTTTAATTACCCAAATCCTTTAATGCCTTGTTTCTTTCATCATTTTCATTCTATTGTTTTTTCGGGTAGGGGATAAGACAGAGTAGGGGCAGATCAAATTATGAATTTCCATGTGTTTCGTTAGTGATATCTCATGAAACTGCCAAACTTTAGACTAAGGTAATTTATTAATCATCTGCCATATGTATAATCTGAACAACCATTATTTGAGCAACGACCCACAATGCTGTGCTTACACGTATGCCTATAAAAGCCAAAAATCACAAACAATTGTAGTAATTATCCGATATAAATCCATATATGCAATTTGAGAGCAAGATGTACGCTAGTATCCATGATTTCATAATTATCTTGAGAATTTTAGACTAAGCCCTCTATGATTGAGGGGTTGTGAAGTACAAGTATGAGCACGGCATAGTTTTCAATCAATTATTAACTTAGTGATCTTTTGCAATTGTAATACCTCTTCTGTTTGACCATAGCAATAGCTATATTGTGTTACCAAAACAGAATATTTCATATTGCTTCCATGTATAGAATATGTGATGCAACAAAAACCCCCAAAAAATATTTTTCCTATGCTGGGTGATTGAAGACCTTGTGACAACTAGCTACGCGTTTGTGTTTATTTTATTATCTTTGGACTTTCTAAAGTCACAATGTTTCATATGTTTAGAGTATTTCAAGTAATATTAATATAACTAACTTAATTTATGCCATCTCAATTTCAGTCCACTCAATTATTTGCTTTCTAATGGATATTTTTATTAATAAATTATTTAATTCACAAATATTTTAGTACTCTCTTATGTATCTAATGGAAAATTAAATAACTTATCAACAATAGCCGCTCATATAAGTTAACTCTATCCAATTTTAAGTAACTTGAGATCAAATGTAACACACCAACACAATTTTTTTTTGTTAAACAACTTTCTTTAGTAGATGCTCTTAGGAGTCGAATATCTTAATTAACCCACTAAAATACCTTTTTAGTAAGGATAACACCGTGATGAAGCCATTAATATTAGGTGAATAATACCTCAAATGATGATCCTATATATGGAGTCATGGAAACTTGGAATCAGAATATTTTATTATTAATTATTTATTATTATTGTATAAAATAAAATACCCTGATCACTGTGCCGTCAATAATTAAGTGAAAATGACCGTCATAAATCGTTGATCTTGTTGCGTCTGCTTCCCTTATTTAATTCATTGGGAGTAAATAATTGGAACCAAAGATTACATGCCATGGAAAAGTACAACTTACGTAGATGAAAAGAGCTCGAAAGGGAAAAATGGAGGGTAGACTCTTGTTTAGTGATTCTTTGTGTCACTGAATCCTTAAAATATAGAGAGGATGGTTACGAATTTGTCAAAACATTGGCACTTGCGGTGGGAAATGGACTACTCTTTGTTGTGTGCCTTTGAAAGCTCCATTTCAGTCTCTCCCTCCCTCAATAATTCCAACCACCTAGGCTGGCTGTGATTGTGACATGCCATTTTTATACTAAGTATGATAAAGTTTCTAATTAAGAATTAATTTTATAATTAACTACTTAAAAGATCAAAACTTGTGAAGACTTTTCATGAACTCGTCTGTCCGAAAGTCAAGATGCTGATTAAGGTATAGTTATAAATAAAAATTGTAAAATTGGCCATAATGTTAATAAATAATGATTAAATTAATCGTTAGTTTTTGTAAATATAATTATATTTAATTTTATTCTTTCACTTTTTTTGTTAGTTTTGGTTTCATAGATTTTAAAATTTCTGAAAATGATTTTTAATTTTGTTTAATAGTGACGTAACATGTGTTTGCCGCATCAACATCCATTTTGAAGCTTATTTTTAGATATATGTCATGCTATTAGCAAGTGGTAATATAAACTATTTTTTTAAAGAAAAGTAAAGATTATTATCTATTCTAATTAAGTTTGTTTCAGCGTGTATTCATTTGTTGCATTGGTGTATGGCAGCCTATAGTTGACTGTTGTTTATAAATTGTAAAATTGGGTAGGACTTTAAAAATAATTCAAATAAATATATTTTAGTCTATATGTAAACATAGTTATATAGATTTGATTTCATTTTTAATTTTTTTAAAGACTAAAATTAAATTTAGCCATACTTACAGGGATATAAAAATACACTTTAGGGAAAATAGTTTCATATTCTTGATGTCACTTAACTTTTTTAGACTCAAAATTAGTCTTAATTCACAACAATCAATTGAAATGTTGCTATACCCAACCGCACGTGTCGGTGGTAGTAAAAGTGAATTCTAATTTTAGTGATTTAGTTGAACTTTGCTTACAATAATAATGGTTCAAAATTCAAATCCTCACATTCTCAAAAGTTTAACTTAATCATCAATTCAAGAATTAGTCTCGCATGCTGCTGGTCTGTGAAGATAATGGTTAAAACTAAAACTGAAATATTGCATATATATTTAATTAGTTCCACTTCAACATATATGCAAATTATTGGTGCTTTTCAGCCTCCAGTACTAGATGATCCTTAGTGAGAAAGAATAAGAAAAGGAAAAGGGGATTTGGCTTCGGTAGGTGTAGTTGGTTGACTGAGAAAGCTACAACATATGATGTGGAAAGCAATTAAATATTTTAAATGCCATAACCCAACAATATAATATTTTACTTTTAATTTGGTTTTGTGCAACTAGGGAGTTCTTAGATTTCATAGATTGTATTACACATCAGGCAATTGATTTTGTGGATTTTGGTTTCACTTTCGAGTGCAGAGTCCAGAATAATTAATGAAAAATACTTGCAAAAATAAATTGATTTAATTACCGAACAATTGAAAGACGATTAAATTTTGGGAAAAAATAGTTAGCACGAATGCTATAGTAAAAATATATCTAATACAACGCGTTGGATATGCCAGGGTAAAGCAAAAGATAGAAAATGGAGTGTGAGTCCACTATTAGGGTTTCAAAAGAAAGTTCGAAAGAGGAGGATGATCTTCTCCGTAGGAGCAATATGAAGGTCAAAAGGAAAGCTGATGAGGGTGAGAATCCTTTGGAGATGGAGGAAGCCTTGGAAATGTTCTCTCGTGGTCAGAGTGTTGGGGAAGAGAATAGGTTTTCGACACCTTGAAGGAAAGTTGGAACATGATTGGACTAGGAAGGGATTAATAAAAAATAATACCAAAGTTTTATTTACATTTGATGGAGACTATAATCATGTCTTTCTTAATGGTCCATGGATGATAATGGGTCATTACATTATGGTACAAAATGGAGATCTTTCTGTTGGGAATAAATTTCTCTGCCCACAATCCAAGTCATCATGTAATCAATTCTAATTTTAATAATAAAGTATTATTTTATTTTCATTGTCATATTTCATTATTTGATTAAATGATTTATTTGATAATGTCATTGATTAAAATTAAAGACTTGTTATTATAATATAGATCATGATAATGAGAAAGAAGTTTGTTCTAATTTTAATCTAAGCCGTTCTTGATCATAGAATTATTGTAAATAAGATTCAATAATTCGGATAGATTAATATATATGTCATAGTATTTATTGGATAAATATTAATAAATCTCATTTATTAATTTGCATATATAGATGAATCAAATGTTGATATGATTATTGAACTGACTCAATTGAAATTTTCTAATGGTTAAAATTTACCATAAACAGTCAATAGAAAATTCTCAAGAAGAGGTATAATAGCTTTCTTTGACCTGAGATTGTCATAGTAATTAACAGGTTATTTTTTGTATTTTGATTCCGGACACCTAATATTTTAGAGCACTTGTTGAATGGATATTGAATATGATTAAATACATGTAGAATTAATGATTAATCAAGAATGAATTCATCAACTCTTGGTAATGAGTTTGAGTTCTATGAATAAAATTATATCATGGTCAGGAAAATTAAATGAAAGAAGAAATGAGTTTTTTAAATCATTATGAGTTAACTCAAAAGGGTTTGATAATAATATTATACTCTAGAGTTAACCCAGAGTTGTAAAGATGAAAGAAATTATTACACTACTCTTCTAATGGTTCTTGAAACTAAAATGTTACTTCATGCTATCCGGATGTTAAAGAGTGTTGCTTGATGCTTACCTTGATTAGTATATTAATTTGATTAATATATTACCGGCTTAATATTGAACCTACGGAATCACACATAAATGAGTGTTCTAATCTCTGTTAAAGAAATTATTTTAATATTTGATGATTAATTAAATTAGAGAATTTAATATGATCAAATGATTAATTGATTTCAAAAAAGTGAAATATTATTATATTTTTACTAGCATTGAAAATATAAATAATATGAAAGATTTGGTGAAAGAAGAGAAACAAACATGTATGATTTTGTATTTGGAATTTGGGTTGAAAAAGCGGCTAGATACAAGTTTAACTTGGTCAATTATTATTTCAGTTTTAATTGTTAGATGGTTAGCAATGAAAGGTAACAAAAAATAATATAGCTTAAAAAGAATACTATCAATGATTTTGATATCCTCCTTAGCATGCTATAAATAGAGCCTTAGGCTGCACGTTGAAACTATCCCAATATCACTCCTCTATTCTTAGCGTGCTATAAGTAGAGGTGGTGGTGTGGATACACTTGAAATCTTCACATTATTAAAGAATTTTTATGCTTCAAGAACTTATCAACACCTTTTTAATATGTCATCTATTTATAATATAATTTAAATACAAAATAGATCATTTTATTCCGCAATATGTGTTATTGAACACCTTTTTTCTTATACCTTCTTCCTAGCAAATACTTATGTTGGGAGAGGAAATTGGCAGTGTGGATTCATATTTTAGAGTTTCCCATTAAATTGTTTATCAATTTCTATGAAGGTTGGGTTCCATGTTGGGAGAGATGCTAAAGATTGATAAGGTGACAACCATTCAATCAAGAGGAAAATTTGCGTTGAATTGGATCTTGATAAACCTCTTTAACCAAAAGTGATTGCAAGGGGTTACTTACTAAATATTTAGTATGAAGGACTACATGCTATCTGTTTCAAATGTGGTTGTTATGGGCACAAAGAGAATGATTTTATTCACTGTGTGGTCGTTCCAAAATCAGGAGAAATTCCGCATGGAGGAGCACCAGTGGTTGAGCAACCTAGCATGATAAAGGTGGCGGAGATAATCACGATGATGCTATAGTCAAGTCGAATAATGAGTCAGTTGGGGGAATCAATCATGAGGATTTAGTTACGAATTCTAATGATAGAATTTTGAAAACAGACCCCAACATTTATGGGCCTTGGTTTCTTGTTAAGAAGAGTATGGGTAAAGGCGGCGTCAAGGGAAAGGTTAATGGAGGCAATGCGAGAAATTCTACGAATGACCATGTAATGCATGATGAGGCTGGTGAGTCCCGATTTTCTTTTGAGAATGTGGAAGTTAACGAGGAGTAAAAAAAGAGGAATAGGCGAAAGGAGAAAGGTGGCCCAAAAGATATGAAATGGGTTGTTCCAGAATTGAGCAACAAAAATGACACAAAGGGGAATAAGAATCAGAATGGGGCCTCAACGTTAGGCCCAAAACAGGGGGTGGTCAGAAAAATTCCAACTCTATAGCCTCTCTTCCTTCGAAAGCTAACAAGGGGGCCATAATGATGAGATATAAGCACAAAACAATTGATTCTTGGGGAAAGCGGAATCAGTCAAAAAATTCAACGACTGAAGCTACAAAAGGTGCATAGGATGAGGCGAAGAAGGATTCAAGTTTGAACAACTTAGACATGATTCATGCACTCCATAATACCAAGTCAGGGTTCATGTTTAGTGCAAAATTTATAAACAACAATTCGGGGAAGTCAATGTTCATTCTAGATGAAGAAACAATGAGATTGATCCAGGTGAAAACAAAAATTCTCTTAAAAAGGGGTTCTTCGTCTTTGCCACCTGATGGAAAAGGAAGTGAAGTTGTTGTCATCAAGGAGATGAGTGTTTCTTATGCTATGGAAACTAATGTTGTGAGTGTGGCTAACGCTATGAAAATTGAAGTTGTAGTTCAGAATAAGACCAGGGCTACTAGACCAGATAAGGTCATTCATTCTACTGTGTCCCCATGAATATTCTATCATGGAATTGCAGAGGAATAGGGGGTACAAATTTCTCTAATATGTTAAATGATATAACAAAGGAATACGTGGTGTCTTTAATTATGTTTTTGGAAACTCATGCTTATGTGCAAAAAGCTTAATCCATTATCAAAATGATGAAGTTTAATGCACATCATGTTATCAGTTGATCGAATGGGCAGTCTAGGGGTCTGTGGTGTTTGCGGAATCCTAATTTGTGGCGGGTCAAGGTGTTAGAAGAAGCTGCTCAAATTCTGCATTTGGAAGTGAGAAGGGATCAAGAGGAGCCCTAGTACCTGATAGCTGTGTATGGTAGCCTTGTTCCTTGTTTGAGATCTGATATGTGAAACTTTATGAGAAGATGTAGTAATGGCACCAAGCTCCATGGGCCGTGGTAGGTGATTTTAACGCAATTTTACAGGAATCAAAGAGGATTGGTGGAACTGAATCTCTTAATCACAAAGGTAGGAGGGCATTTAGAGAGGTTATGGATTATTGTCATATGCTGGATGCAGGTTGTGAGGGACCAAAATAAACTTGGTCTAGAGGAAATTTATCAATACTTCTTGATAGAATGGTTATGAACCAAACTTGGATTGAAAGGGCCAAAATCACCCATCTATATCAATATAAGTCTGATCATAGACCAATTAAGCTGGAGTTGCATGTTGGGATGCCACCTAACAAAAGAAGAAGAGCATTCTGTTTCCAAGCAGCTTGGCTGACACAACCAGAGCTAAGAATGGTGGTGGATGGAAACTGGAAAAAAGATGAAGAGTAGAATGCTAATATTGTATCTTTAACTCAATCCTTGAAAAAGTGGAATAGAAATGTATTCAAGAGTATCTTTTAAAAGGAAGCATGAAATCCATAGAAGATTGAAGGGCATTGATAGGACGCTTTAGAATGATCCAAATAATTTTTTGACAGAGCTGGAAAGGGATCTTTGGAAGGAATTGGAGGAAGTGTTATTTCAGAAAGATGTTCTTTGGTTCTAAAAATCAAGATGTAGGCGACTTAAGTACGGTGATAGGAATTTTTTATTTTTCCACTATACTACCATTTTGAGGAGGCAAGAATTTTATTTTCTTCAAAAAAGATTTGTTCAAACAGATTTTCACTCAGAAGAACATTCTTGAAACTTTTTTTCTTAAAGGAAGGTTTCCAAGTTTGGAGAACAAGGAGATTGAGATGCTGAGAGGTGATATCTCGGATGACGAAGTTAGGAAAACAATTTTCCATATGGGGGTGTTACAAGGCTTTGGGTGAAGATGGTTTCCAGGCTTTATTTATCAGAGCCAATAGTAGGTTGTTGGATCTTTTTTGTCTGAAACTATCAACAGAATCTTCATGAATCCAATGGAGGTAAGGAATTGTGGTGTGTGACTCAAAATCACAAATGGCACAAGTGGGAAGGTGTTAAGTGGTGCTGTCATAACTGTTTTCAGTTATTATAACTGAATTGGTTTTTGCACCAAAGTATAGCCTTTGTTCCTAGGACTAGCTTTTAGAGTATATATATACTTTTGATCATGTAATGCAGAGAGAGTTTTTGAGAGGCTGAAAACAGAGTTTTTCTTGCAAAAAAATAGAGAGTTCAATAGAGAAAGAGAGCTAGGAGATTGAGAGAGGTTTTGGAAAGAGAAACCATGAGGGATCAAGCTAGCTTCTGCTTGTATTGAACTTGTAATGTTTCATGATCAATGTGATGATGATGAGTTGCATTTCCCGTGGATGTAGGCACATTGCCGAACCACATAAACTCATGGTGTAGATTCTTGCTTGTTGCTAGTTGTGTTTTCTTGTTTTTTTTTTCTTTTCTTTGATCTTGTGTAGGTTCTACAGCTTAAAGAGCCAAAAGAACCAACAACTGGTGTCGTCTGTGGGGGGCAAGATCAAGATCAAGAAAGATGGGAACAACAAAGTACGATATTGAGAAGTTTTCAGGGGAAAATGACTTCGGGTTATGGAGAATCAAGATGGAAGCAATCTTGATTCAACATGGTTGTGCAGAAGCTCTTAAAGGAGAAGAAAGGATGCCTGAATCTCTAAGCTTAAAGGAGAAATCAGAGATGATTGATAGAGCCAGAAGTGCAATCATTCTTTGCCTTGGAGATAAAGCTTTAAGAGAAGTTGCAAGAGAAAGGAAAACAACTACAATGTGGTTGAAACTGGAGCCATTGTATATGACAAAGTCCCTTGCAAATCGGCTATGCTTGAAGCAATAACTATACACCTTCAAGATGACAGAGTCAAGAACAGCCACTGAACAATTGGCTGATTTCAACAAGATTCTTGATGATTTGGAAAATCTTGAAGTAAAGCTTGAAAAGGAGGATAAAGCTTTCTAGCTGAATTCCTTACCAAAATCCTTTGAACATTTCAAGGATGCAATTCTTTATGGCAAAGATCAAGACATTACCCTAGAAGAAGTCCAGACCTCAATAAGGACCAAGGAGATGCAAAAACAACAAGACTCCAAATCTGAGGATAATGGTGAAAGCCTGAATATTTCAAGGGGAAGGAGTGAAAAGAAGGGAACAAGAGGAAAGAAGTCCAGATCAAGGTCAAAGGATTCAAGGAATGGCCAGAAAACAAAGTTCAAATGCTTTAATTGTCACAAAACTGGTCACTTCAAGAAAGATTGCCCAGACAGGATCAAGAAAGGATCTTTGGACTCTGCTGACATAGTAGAAGCCTTTGAAAGTTATGAGAGTGCAGGTGTTTTAGTAGCTTCAAATACCAAAACACAAACATAATGGATTATGGATTCTGGATGCTCATATCACAGCAGCCCGAGAAAGGACTATTTTGAGACCCTAGAACTGAAACTAGCAAGAGTTGTACGGCTAGGAGACAACTACCCCTACAAAGTACAAGGCATTGGAACGGTGAGACTGAAGATGTTTGATAACAGAGAGTATCTACTGAAAAATGTAAAGTACATTCCAGAACTCAAAAGAAATCTTATTTCCATAAACATGTTTGATGATCTAGGATATGCAACTAGAATTTCAAATGGTGTTCTTAAGATTTCAAATGGATCTTTAGTCATTGCCAAGGGTAACAAGAATAAAAGTAATGGCTTGCTTATTCTTGAAGGTTCCACTATTGTTGGACATGCATCGGTAGCTAGTAATACATTGATTGATAAAACAAAACTTTGGCATTTGAGATTAGGTCATGTTAGTGAAAGAGGATTACATGAACTTGAGAAACAAAATCTGTTAGGTGGTGATAAACTAGATAAACTTGAATTTTGTGATCATTGTGTGCTTGGTAAATCACATAGAATAAGCTTTGGCACTGGTATTCATGTTTCATCTAGGCCTTTTGAGTATGTGCATTCTGATTTATGGGGACCATCTAGAGTAAAAACTCATGGTGGAAGCTCATACTTTCTCACCATCATAGATGATTTCTCAAGAAGAGTATGGTTGTATGTTTTGAAAAATAAGTCAGAAGCTTTTCAAAAATTCAGAGAATGACATACTCTTATTGGAAATCAACTTGGTACAAAATTAAAGGTTTTAAGAACTGACAATGGCCTGAATTTTGTTTCAGAGCAATTCAATGAGTTTTACAAGAAAATAGGCATCAAAAGGCACAAAACAGTCCCTCACACACCACAATAGAATGGTTTAGCAGAGAGGATTAATAGGACCATTTTGGAAAGAGTGAGGTGTATGTTACTAAATGCAGGACTGCCAAAGACCTTTTGGGGAGAAGCTGCAAACACAACAACATATTTGATTAACAAATATCCTTCATCAGCTATAGATTTCAAGACACCAATGGAAGCTTGGAGTGGTGAACCACCTGATTACTCAAAATTAAAGGTGTTTGGATCACTGGCCTTTGCTCATGTTAAACAAGGAAAGTTGGATGCAAGGGCTGTAAAGTGTGTGTTCATTGGCTATCCTGAAAGAGTTAAAGGGTACAAGTTGTGGAAATTGGAACCTAGTGAGACAAGATGCATTATCAGCAGGGATGTAACCTTTGATGAGAGCAAAATGGCAATGCTAAGCAAGGAGCAGAAGGATAACAACTTAAGTGGTGAGAGTACCAATTTTGAGGTGGAGCATTCTGAGATTTCAGATCATGGCAGTGGAGATACTATTGATCACACTGATAAAGGAGAAGCTGGAGATAATGAAGAGTTGGCTACTCAGCATGACTTGTCCAATTATCAATTAGCTAGAGATAGAGAAAAAAAGATGACAAAGCCTCCAAAGAGGTATGGTCATGCTGACATTATCTGCTATACCCTAAATGTTGCTGAGGAGATTCAAAATTTAGAACCAAAGACCTGGAGGGAAACAATTGAAAGTGAAGACAGTCAGTTGTGGCTTCATGCAATGAGTGAAGAAATGGAATCTTTGAGAAAGAACAAGACCTGGATACTTGTGGATCAACCCAAAAAGCAGAAAGCTATTGGATGTAAGTGGATTTTCAAGAAGAAAGAAGGCATTCCAGGAGTAGAAAGGCCTAGATTCAAGGCAAGACTGGTAGCAAAAGGCTTTACACAGGTTGAAGGAATTGATTACAATGAGATTTTTTTCACTAGTTGTGAAGCATTGTTCAATAAGAATCATACTTGGTCTGATAAATCAGTATGATTTGGAACTTGAACAGCTAGATGTTAAAATAGCTTTTCCCAATGGAAATCTAAAGGAATCCATTTACATGAACCAGCCTGAAGGTTTTGAAGAAGGGGAGAACAACGTGTGCTTGCTGAAAAAATCTTTGTATGGGCTGAAGCAAAACCCTCAAATGTGGTATCTGAAATTTGATGAGTTCTTGATCAGATATGGCTTCATTAGAAACAAATATGACAACTATGTATATATCCTGAAAAAGGGGAAAGTGTGTGTTTTTTACCTTCTCTTGTATGTGGATGACATTCTCATAGCAAGTGCTAATAAGGAAGAGATTAGGAAACTCAAAGAAAGCTTGAACACAAAATTTGGGATGAAAGATCTAAGGTCAGCTAGAAGGATACTTGGGATTGATATTCATAGAGATAGGGCAAATGGTGAACTATTCTTGTCCCAAAGCAATTACCTCAAGAAAGTGATGAAAAGGTTTAGGATGCATCAAAGCAAACCTGTTAGCACACCACTTGGCCATCATACAAAGCTATCTGTTATTCAAGCACCAGAAACAGCTGAAGAAAGGTCTAAAATGAATCAAACACCCTATGCCAATGGTGTTGGAAGCATAATGTATGGAATGGTTTGCAGCAGACCTGACTTGGCTCATGCTGTATGTATTATAAGCAGATTCATGGGAGATCCTGGCAGTGCACACTGGAAAGCTGTGAAGTGGACACTAAGGTATCTAAATGGATCTTTGAAAGCTAGATTAAGGTACAAGAAGATAGCACACGAGGTAGCAATCACAGGCTATGTAGATGCAGATTTTGCAGGAAATGTAGACACAATGAAATCCTTAACAGGATATGTGTTTACTTTGTTTGGTACAACAATCAGTTGGAAAGCAAATCAACAATCAGTTGTTGCTCTGTCAACATTTGAAGTAGGATACATGGGCCTAGCTGAAGGAGTGAAGGAAGCAATCTGGTTTAAAGGTATGGTAAATGAACTTGGAATAGCACAAGCTTGTGTCACAATTCACTGTGACAGTCAAAGTGTCATTCACTTAGCAAATCACCAAATGTACCATGAGAGGACAAAGCACATAGATGTGAAACTACACTTCATCAGAGATGTGATTGAATCTGAGAAGGTGAAGGTGGAGAAGGTTTCAATAGAAGAAAACCCAACTGATATGTTCACAAAGTCCCTCTCTAGTGTCAAGTTCAAGCACTGCCTGGACTTGATCAATTTTGAAGATGCCTAAAGCAGATTGGTAGAAGTGCAGCCCTGAATCACAAGGTAGACACTTGCTGATTTGGAGTCAAGGTGGAGATTTGTGGTGTGTGACTCAAAATCACAAATGGCACAAGTGGGAAGGTGTTAAGTGGTGTTGTCATAACTGTTTTCAATTATTATAACTGAATTGGTTTTTGCACCAAAGTATAGCCTTTGTTCCTAGGACTAGCTTTTAGAGTGTATATATACTCTTGATCATGTAATGCAGAGAGAGTTTTTGAGAGGTTGAAAAATAGAGTTTTTCTTGCAGAAAAATAGAGTTCAATAAAGAAAAAGAGCTAGGAGATTGAGAGAGGTTTTGGAAGGAGAAACCAAGAGGGATCAAGCTAGCTTCTGCTTGTATTGAACTTGTAATGTTTCATGATCAATGTGATGATGATGAGCTGCATTTCCCGTGGATGTAGGTACATTGTCGAACCACGTAAACTCATGGTGTAGATTTTTGCTTGTTGCTGGCTGTGTTTTCTTGTTTTTTTTTTCTTTTATTTGATCTTGTGCAGGTTCTACAACTTAAAGAGCCAGAAGAACCAACAGGAATTTGAATGACACCTTGACTACACTGATTCCTAAAGTGGAGAATGCTTGTAAACTTTTGCAACTTATACTTATTTAGTCTTTGTAACGTCTCTTGTAGAGTGTTTACAAAGATTTTAGTGTCTAAATTAAAGGAGGTCGTGGAGAAGGTGGTGAGTCCAAACCAATGTAACTTTGTGTCAAATAGACAAAGTAGAGATAACATCATCATAACACAAGAGGTGATTCACTATATGGAGAGGAAAAAAAGGAGAGAAAGGTTGGATGGAGTTAAAATTGATCTTGAGAAGATGTATGATAGATTGAGTTGGGATTTCACCAAAAATACTCAAGAGGTTGGTTTTCCTTCGAATTTTATAGATGTTGTATTTTATTGTGTGTGACACCCTCTATCCCATACATATATGTACTAATAATAAAAGAAATAAGAAATCAAACTTAATTAAAAGTTTTTAAAATACATTTAAATACAAGTCTTTCAAGAGGGTAGAAGGCTCACATTCACCTTTCTAACATCATAATAAAACTTGTTCAAATAATTAATAAATTATTTCGGCTCAAAACAAGGTTGTTCAAGACCTCATACAATTAATATAGTAACTTATACCCTAATGTCACATCCTATCAGAGCATTGTGTCCCGACGTCTTTCAGCACAAAGTTCCTTAAAGCAACTCACCTAGTCATCTGCGCCCCCGAACACAAAGTTCAAGATCATCACAGGATCCAAACACAAACAACAGAGGGAGTGAGTTATCACATTCCTAACTAATAGAGAAAAATAAGACAACATATAGGTATAAATATTATATAACAAAATACAATTCACTTGAGCATAATTCACGTTATTTTACCACACGTCTCATTCGTTTTCACAACATTCGCATACTCAATAGTCAAAGCACAATATCATCAAATTAATCAATATAGAACAATACACAAGCGTTATGTAGCAGATACACTAAGACTCAATCCTATATGCAATGTTGTACCATGTCAGTGAAAAACCTCGTCGGGCACCTAGGGGTACATGACAAGACAAACCACACACTAGCAAGTCAAGTCACTCTCACTAGGTAATATCAGAGGGAGACCATTCAGGATCACAGTGTTTTGCGAGAATGCTCCAACCATATGGGATCAACATAGGCTTAAAGGAGCACTCAAACCGGGTGACCCCCAAGACCTACACTCCGAAGAGTCCGTCAGGGTCTCTCCCTCCTGATTCAGGTTCAACCCAGAAAACATTTTAGTACATAGACTCTATCTATGAACTGTACAAAACACACGACTCCTCAATTGTTCTCAAATATTTTTAACTCGTCGCCCTTTAAGGGTCTTAGCATTAACTCGTCGCCCTTAAAGGGTCTTAGCATTAACTCGTCGCCTTTAAAGAGACTTAGCATTAACTCGTCGCCCTTAAAAGAGTCTTATAGTTGTGTGATTGTACAATCCACAGTTTACAACTCAATGCACACAACATCTCAATCACGTGCATACTCAATTTATCACATACATTTGATCTCAATTACAATGGTATAATCTCAAAATAACATGTTATCACACCTCATGAATCATATTCACTTTACCTATGAACTATGCAATACACACAACTACTCAATTATTTTCAAAATCATTTTAACTCGTCGCGCTTATGATTAAACTGGTCGGGTTTCCACAATGGATCTTATCACAATACTCGTTTTGCAAAACTCGTCGCCCTTAAAGGGTCTTACAGTTGTGTGATTGCACAATTCATAGCTCACAACATAATACACATCTCAATATACATGTATTCCACCATTTATCACATGTTCAATTCACCACATACTCACAATTTGAATCATTATTTCATATCCTCAATATAACAATTTATACAAAAAACTATCACAACCTGGGGACTAAAACCCCTCAAATAATATTACACAATTATATCAAAATCATAGGACAAAATATACAAATATCAAGAACACAATTTATCAAGCAATTCTCATCAGAACATCAATATTTTATTTATAATCATAAAGGAAAAATTGTAATTTAATAAATATCCCAAAATAAAATCCCAATTTAATCCTTTAAGGATCGCTACACATGTTCTCACTAACCCCCAATTGTGAATAACTCATCCCTTACTTCTAAGCGGACTCACGTATCTTCCAACAATGATAGAAACATCTCTAACAAGTTCCTGAGATCCCTCTGGTTGCTCTAATAGGGTTCTTAAACGTTAGAGAGAATGAGAAGGGATTGAAGCCTCCATTTGTACTATCTTCATGCGATTCCTTTTTCTCCTTCCACGAATATTATCTCGCAAATCCCAACGGTGAAAGTATGCACAATTGAATTTCGAACAACATACCAAAATTTTGACTACAATCCAACGATTTAAAAATCCGAGATCTTAGTTATACTGAGACAGTTTTGGATTTCTACAGGAAAATAAAAGGCTACAATGCGAAGGGTTTTCCTCTAAGCTCGAACATGATTTTGAAATTCCCAAATGTGACAATGCTAGGAATTGGGTTTCGAACCTGGTGCTTAAATTTCACGACGATCCAACGATAAATGAGTCTGAGATCATCGTTTATCTAAGACATGTTTGGTGGTCTACGGGAAAAGAGAGATTGAGAAGGAAAAACGAAATTGAGAGGCGGAGGAGACAACTGAGGAGTCAGTCTGAAAACTGACCTAGCATTTTTCTATTTATAGCTAGGGGTATTCACGACCTATTATTTACTCTATTTATTTATTTTTATTATTTTATAAAAAAAAGAAACTTTATTTTATTCTCCATCAAATGAATAATAAAATACTCTTTTTATTTTCTCTCAAACCATTATTTTAATTAATTAAATTATTTCCCCTTATTTATTTAATTATAAAACCTCATCATTTTTTTTTCTAAAACTCTATTTATTTACAAATAACAATCCTTTTTAAATTAATTTACAAAAATTGGAATGTTACATTGTTTCTCCACCTTTTCTATTAAAATGCTTTGGAATGGTGAAGCGCTTAAAGAATTCTTTCCAACTAGAGGAATAAAACAAGGAGATCTTTTATCTTCCTATCATTTTTTCCTATGCATGTAAAGGCTAAGTCATATTATTTCAGTGGCGGTGGAAAACAAATTCTGGAAACCAATTAAAGTGGGGGAAAATGGTCCTTCTCTTTCTCATTTGGCTTTTGCAGAACGACTTAATTTTGTTTGTGGAGGCTTCTTTGTACGAAGTAGATGCTATTCATGCTTGCTAGGACTTATTTTGTGAGAGTTCTGGCGAGAAAGTTAGTAAGGAGAAATCGAGGATTTTCTTTTCTCATAATGTGCATAGGACAATGAGGAGAAGATTAGTAACGGTTTGGGTTTCCAAAGAATGGACGACTTAGGAAGATACTTGAGCATCAACATTCATCTTAAAAGAGTTTCAAAATCTTCTTATGGTTACATTGTAGATAGGATGCAACAAAGACTATCAAATTGGAAGACCAAAAATCTATATTTTGTAGATAGATTAACACTTACTAAAGCAGTGTTGAGTTGTATTCCGATGTATGTAATGAAAACTATTTATGTACCTAAATCTATATGGACAAGATGGACCAAATTTATAGAAGCTTCTTATGAAGGGATACTTCTAATGAAAGAAGGGTGCAATGGGTTAGTTGGGAGAGTCTATGTTTGCCAAAGGAGTTAAGAGGATTGGGTTTGAGACAAGCTCGCCATGTCAATGACGCTTTTATTCTAAAAGTCGCTTGGGAGCTATGTACGACGGATGATGCTTTATGGGTCCAAGTCATTAGATCCAAACATGGTTGTAGTGGACGTGGTTTTCCTGTTGTGAATAAAAGGAAAAATGGCTCAAATCTTTGGGATTGAATTAAAGTTGTTTGGGACAAGTTTGTGGCTGTCTGTGAGGGGAATTTGTCTTATGGGTGTGGCATTTTGTTCTGGTTGCAGAATTGGATTCCAGAGTTAGGTCCCTTGGTTGAGTTTGCAACAAGGGAGCTTAATGGGAAGGATTTGACCAAGACAATTACTGAGTTGGTGGTGCACGAAGGAGGTTCGAATTCTGATTACTTAGGAAGTAGTTTGATGAGAACATTGAAACTTAAGGATCCACACAAGAACTAGAGGACCTATGACCAGAGTCAGAAAGGCAAAAGAGACCCTACAACAAGTGGTAGAAACAATTCTTGAAATTACACCTGCGGTGAAGGACATTGAATCAAAATTATTTCAGCCAATAATTATTATTGAAACCCATGAGCTAGAGGGCTAGAGGGTGTTGTTGCTAACTTTTTTCTTTTTAGAATTAAATAAAGTTGTATTTCTTTTATTTTATTTTTGTTTTTTTTTATTTTTTTATTTTAGGGCTGATAACCTTGGTGTCTTTTCATGTGTACCACTACGAATTAAAATGCATCTAGAATAATTGAAGGCTGACTTCCTCAAAATTATAATGGAATGGACGACTTGAATTTTCAAAAAAATACTGTGTATTATTGTGAGAATATTCTTTAGGTTCTAGGTTGAACCCGTTCGGATTTATCCGTCCATCACCCTTGAGACGTCCTTCCACTTGTCATAAACGATCTGATATCAGAATTGTATCATAGTCTTATGATATTAGAGAGAATATCTTGGCTAGAAAACCTCCTGATGTCATGATGGATGTAGAGAACATAGCCTGGAGTGCTAGTGATATATTTGGAGTTACACAACGCGTACAAAGTGATTGCGTAGTTGGATGGTAGGCAAAAAATTCCTATGGTTAATCTGGTGTGGAAATGGAAAGGGTATGAAAAAGGAAGAATATTGCTTATTTGGAAAATTGGTAGAGGATCTTTGGCCACTAATCTTGCTTGGTGTGACAAAAAATTGACTACTGGTTTTTTGTGTCCTGTGTGCAAGAAAGATCCTGAGACAGTTTAGCATTGTCTTTGTGATTGCGAGGATGTTAGGAGTATGCGGAGAAGTCTCAACCTGGTTTCACATAACGTTTTATTTTTTGCACGTACAATTGATAATTGGCTACCTGAATATTTAAGTCACTATTCGATGGTATCTTCTCAATGGCACAGGAGATTTCGTATTCTGTTAAACTTATTTGACAAAGAAGAAAAAAGTATATTTTTCAAGGAATTCTTTGGAGAGCATAATATATGAAGGAAAATGATCAACATGGAGTGCACCTTGGAGATGAATTATCAAACTCTATAATGGTAACCAATTAAACAACTGTTCCTAGTAGTTTAGGATGGATTCCACCAAGAGTTTGTATTATGAATTTAAATGTTGATGGAGCTTGGTCTGCTAATGGTCCCAAAGCTTGTGGAGGGATAATCAGAGATCACAAAGACATGTTTCATGGTGCTTTTTCGTGGAGAATAAAAACTTGCCCTGTTCTGAATGTTGAACTATGGGCTATCTTTCATGGGATTAATATGGCTAAGGAGCGTGGTTTGTCGTCTTTGGAAATCCACTTTGATTCTTAAAATGCAATTTGGATGGTGCAAGGATTCAAGGACCCGTCGGATCATCAAAAGGTTATTGTTGATGCAATTAAGGCCAGCATTTTGCCTCATACAAGAGATCATTTTGCTCATGTTTATAGATACTGTAATAAGGTTGTGATGTGTTTGCTAAGTTTGGCCAAACCTTAGAACAAGGTTTAGTTTGAAGTTCTAAGCTTGGATTTTTTTTTTTTTTGCTTTTCCCTCGGCTTTTTTGCCCCTTCAATACAACATAAAAAAAAAACTACAGTACGAAATTTAGCATGAAAAAATCTATATTGTTTTTGTCAATTTTTTCATGCTTAAAATTTGGTAACTTAATTTTAATTAAAAATTTAATTACATCCATCAATTATTAAAATATTCAATAAGATCTTCAAATAATTTAAAAAATACTATAATCATATCATTTGTTAACTCTATTAGAATGATAAAAATTATATAAATAAACGTTTTTATATCAATTGCATAAGTAATGTAAAAATATTTATTCACATCAATAACATATTTTAAGAAGTAACTAATTTTTTATACTAGTTTCATTAATGATGTAAAAAATATCTTATTTTACATTGATGGTATTGAAAAGTGATGTAAAAATTTCTTTTTCCATGATCAAACAACAAATTTGATGAAAATAATACAATTGTAGTTTCTAAATAATTAAAAAAACCTAATTAAACTTTTTAATAATAGAGTATTCAATATAATTTTTAACTTTAATTAAGAAATAATTGTATAATTAACTCATTTGTAATGTTATTTATTTCCTAGATTTCATGCTTACCCAATAATAACTGAACTAGTAGCTGGTGTTCGTACCATATATAGCAATATTGATATTTTTATTTTTTGAATTAATATATTTTCTTTTTTTTAAAAAAAAAAGATAGCCGTCTAAGTAACAGTTCGTGTGTTTCGTGCATGTTTTCCTTTCGCACCGCTGTAAAATTTCAAAGGGTGGTTAAACGTTTTCATTTTGAACCAAATACGTGGCTAAATTCCTTTGGTGATTACAACGTTGACACTGCAAAGACCAATAATAGAGAACACAGGCAAAACAAAAAGTTGAATAAAGCGTTTATTTTTATCTTTGTAAGATCAATAGTATTAATATGTATAGAATAAATTTCATTTGTCGTGGACAGCACCTTCAACTTGCCAACCCTTCCTAAAAGTGAAATTCTATAAATAAATTAATAAATATAAGCAGTAGTGAGTGGGTTCATACGTAGCTTCTTTGTTTTGGTCAAATAACTTGACAAAACACGCATGGTTACTCTTGATAAGAGTAAGTACGAAGTAGCCCCAAAAAGCTCCAAGCACGCTTGGCCAGTGTACCCTTTTAGCTTCTTTTTTTCTTCTTTGTTTCCTTTCCTATCTAGATCTCTAATTTTCTTAATAAATGTTTAAGTGAAGGTTCAATTCACTCATGTTAGAAAAGTCCATCAACTTTAAGGAGAACTCATAATGAAATTACGTACTATTTCTGATGAGGGTACTGAAATTAAAGTAAGTGCTGGTTTTGCGGTAATAGCAGGCCGAAGAGGTGAATAGACTTATTTAGGTGATATGTTTGATTATTTCAAAAATATGTTTAAACATGAAAATTTTGTAGGAAACTCAAATTTTTGTTGAAGTAAGACATGGATTGGTTTTGTAAACTCAATTGCAAATTTTACTTCAAAGGTGTATAAGACTAGTTTAATAATAAAACTATTATAGTGTGTTTGGATGAAGGAATTTAATAGAAAAAATTTATTTTTTCAAGAGATTTAAAATGATTCATGATAAAATAGCTTGTTTGGATAAAATATTTGAAAGAAAATTTAATTTTTGGTATTTTTATGAATCATTTTGATTAACTAAAATAGTGAGATTTCAAATTCTCTAAAAAAATATAGAATTTGAATTTTTTTTCAGAGATACTCACTCTAACCCACATTCTTGTTCGCGACTCTTTCTTGCTCAACACTCGCAACTACGAGTGACCAAAATTTTTACGGCCGACATCGACATAAGTTGTTTTTCACTAACGTTGGCCGCGGTTTTTTCGGTCAGAATTTTTTTGTATGATGTCAACCAAAGCTATTTTTTATCGATATCGGCTAAGATTTTTTTTAGATGATGTTGGTTAGGATTATTTTCTCACTGACGTTAGTCATGGGAATTTTTTGCTGACGTCAGCCAATGATTTTTTTTGCCGTTGTCATCCAGATTTTTTCAGTTAATGTTGACCAATGATTTTTTTGGTTGACGTTAACTAGATTTTTTCTACTGACATCAATCGTTGTTAACTTTTGAGTAGACACCTGCTAGGATTTTTCAGCCGACGTCAACTAAGTTTTTCCGGTCAATATCATCCAAAGCTATTTTTTAGACAATATTGACTATGGTTATTTTTCAGCCGATGTTAACTAGGGTGTTTTAGCATATGTCAACTAGATTTTTTTTTCAATCGATGTTGTTGGACTGACCTCGGCCAACGTTAGTAAAAAATAAATTATGTCGATGTCGGCCGTAAAAACTTTGATCAACCGTAGTTGTGAGTGTTGAGCGAGAAAGAATTGCGAGCAAGAATGTGAGTTAGAGTGAACATCTCTGAAAAAAAAAATTCAAATTCTATATTTTTTGAGAGAATTTGAAATCCCATTATTTTAGTTAATCAAAATAATTTATAAAAATATAAAAAATTAAATATTCTTTCAAATATTATATCCAAACAAACTATTTTATCATGAATCATTTTAAATTCTTTGAAAAAATAAATTCCACCACTAAATTACTCCATTCAAACATACTAAAGGTTTGTTGTTTCTTCTCAACTAAGTTTATTTTTATATACAATAATTTGGATTCAAATCTCTCTACTCACTTGCTTAAGAGACCTGAGCTGGTTGATTGCAGCTGTGAAACTGCGGTTTAATTATGGAGAATATTACAGCTGCGACTTTTAACGCAACGAAATTTAAAAAATGCATTTCATATCAGATTTAGGCAAACCAAAGAAAGAGGAAAGAAAAAATGAATGGGTGTTGCTTTATTTCTATATAAAAGAAATTAGGTAACGCAACTAGTGACAGTGACATATCTTTTACGCCTAAAAACAATACAACTTTGTTTCTCGGCTTTTCTTTTACTATATATTCTTGAATCAATATCCATATCACATTTTGTGCTTTTCCGTGGCAGATTGCGTTTCATGACACAAACCTCTCCAAAGAACCAGTATAAAAAACAAATCTATTCAAATTATTCAAACAATAAATTTGGGGTATTGATATAACTTAGTGCTAACTATATATATATATATATATATATATATATATATATATATATATATATATAACTTATTATGTGTAACAATTTTGATAACAGAATAATCATAAAAAAAATGTAGTTATTAATTTAATAAAAATAATTGCAATATTATCCGAATGCTGAAAGAAAGTTACACATCACTTCGGAGACTTATTATTACTTATTAGTTATTTGTAAGAATTATTATTTCAGAGAAAATATTTTAAGTCATTACACATCACTTCAAGCCCCAAAATGAAGTAAGATGTCAGCATACAATAATTGAAAGGCGCCGTCATGAGTGATGATAATCTCACATTCTTAAATCTTACACTTCTGCATACTCAATACAAATCGTTATTATGGAAACTTAAAAGAGAACATTTAATGGCGAAGATAAATATAGGATATAAATGAACAAAATATGAGGATAAGATATTTTTTTTGACCGTAATAAAAGGATAAGATAAGAGTGGGAAATTTTTTATGAGGATATTAAGTTTTATTTCTATTCTATATTTGATGTTGCTTCGAATTAGACTTAGGTGCAATATGTATAGGAGTCTATTTTGGTTTGAAGGTTGGATTGATGCAAATTGTTTGCGTTGATGGAAGGTGAATTCATTAATAGGAAATATATATATTATTTAGGCTTGGTAAATCTTGGTACTCGGTGGCCAATTGAGTAGTCTATTCGGATTTAGAGAATCCAACATATTTAAATAAGGAAATAGAGAAACTTTATCTTCTAGAACAAAGATAAAGATAAATCCCTAATATTGAAAACTATCAATTATAAGAGAAGAGATAAGATAAGATCATATTTTCTCTATTTACATTATCTTAGGAGGAAGATTGAGATTTGATTATCGAATCTCATGATGGAAGTTTGCTTGTGGAGCTTTTATGGAGGCTGGATCTTTGAGCTTCAATGAGATCCTTCAATGGTGATTTTCCACCATGGAGATGCAACAGAAGGCAAAGGAGAAGAGGGGAGGGGAAGCATCATCCACTAGGGAATAAACCATGGAAGAAGGAGTTTCATCACCAAATATGTGTCTTGGATAAGAAGCTTGAAGAGGATGCGTTAATGGAGGAAAAGAAAGAGAGAAGGGGGGAGCACAAAATTGAAGGAATAAAAGAGGGAGAGAAGTGGAACTTTGAAGTCTTGATGGAAGCTTGCTTGTGGAGCTTCTATGGAGGCTGGATCTTTGAGCTTCAATGAGGTCTTTCAATGGTGATTTTCCACCATGGAGATGCAGCGGAAGACAAAGGAGAGGAGGTGAGAGGAGGCGCCATCCACCAGGGAATAAGCCATGGAAGAAGGAGCTTCGCCACCAAGAATGTGCCTTGGATAAGAAGCTTGGAGAGGATGCTTCAATGGAGGAAAAGAAAGAGAGAGGGGGGAGCACGAAATTGAAGGAGGAAAAGGGGGAGAGAAGTTGAACTTTGAGTTGTGTCTCACAAGACTCTCATTCATCAAAGTTACAAGTATTGCACATGTTTCTATTTATAGACTAGGTAGCTTCCTTGAGAAGCTTTCTTGAGAAAACTTCCTTGAAAAGCTTCTTTGAGAAAACTTCCTTGAGAAGCTAGAGCTTAGTTACACACCTCTCTAGTAACTAAGCTTACCTCCTTGAGAAGCTTCCTAAAGAAATTAGAGCTTAGCTACACACACCTCTCTAATAGCTAAGCTCACCTCCCTGAGATGAGAAGCTAGAGCTTAGCTACAGACACCTATAATAGCTAAGTTCACCCCATGCCAAAATACATGAAAATATAAAAAAAGTTCATACTACAAAGATTACTCAAAATGCCCTGAAATACAAGGTTAAAACTCTATACTACTAGAATGACCAAAATACAAGGCCCAAAAGAAGGAAAAACATATTCTAATATTTACAAAGAAGAGTGAACCCAACCTTGGCCCATGAGCTCAGAAATCTACCCCGAGGTTCATGAGAACCCCAGGGCCTTCTTTAGTAGTTCTAGCCCAATCCTCTTGGAGTCTTCTATCCAATACCCTTGAGGGGTAGGATTGCATCATCTCACCTCTATAAAAGAGGATCATCAAGGTTAAGGTTAAACAATCTTATTCCTACCTACATACTAATACTTGCTTATCTCTACACCGCTAACTTGAATGCCATAGTGTCATTGTAGGTACACCCCACCACCGTTCATGGAAGAGCTCACAGAGGAACATTGTCGTGAGAAGGTTTTGCCAAATATGGTAAGATCATTTTATGTGCACCATTGGGTGAGGGAAAAACTTCTCCTTCGACCACAATACCATCAATGGTAGTGAACGACGATAACACCAACGTAGCCAACCAAGGAAAACCACCACAGGGACAAGCATCCAACATGTTTGGAATGCGTACCATAAGAGCCCCTAAAAACGGGAGTCCAACAACTGTGGTGAACATCCTGTTTCAGGGGCGTGACAATCATGCTTTGATTGTCGCCCAACAACAGGAGATGAACACGCTGAAGCAGAAGAACGCCTAGTTGTATGAGAACCTTCGAAAGGAAAACACCATCCTTAGGGAGCAATACCTAGAGCTTCAAAAGGATCATAATGCGTATTTGGTATCAAAAGCTACTACTCATCGAACTCATCAACTCAGAACTTATTAGGCTGATACAATGTGGAGAGAAGGAACTCCCTCGGCCACTCAACCAATCCAAAGAGTAGTAAGCACCAAAAACTGGTTGCATCTATTTGTTGACGGATTATGGAAGCAAACCTCCCACATGGATGCAACAAGCTGATCATAGATCTTTACGATAAACTCTCAGACCTAGATGAGCATGTGGACACACTCGTCACACAGATGAACCTATTCATGAATGATGATGCGGTCATGTGTTGAGTATTCCCAACAACCTTGAAAGGTGCAACGCTCCATTGGTACACTCGCTTGCCGCAAAACTCAGTAGACTCATTCGTAGCCCTTATCACATATTTTGGAGCTCAATATGCGACAAGAATATCCCATCATTTGACTACAGTGGCTCTCACAAACGTTTGGCAAGATGAGGACGAGTCACTCCACAACTTCATGGAGCGGCCCCTAGGTCACTCTCACTTCAATGATCATGGGCTTGAAGTCATGGCCCTTTTTGGATAGCCTATGCAAAAAGTCATCTACAACCTTGGACGAGCTAAGAGCTAGGGCAACCAGATTCATCTAGATGGAGGAGATGACCGTGTTTAGAGAAAAGATGCATGGAGAACCCTCAAATAAGCTAGTAAAGCGGGAGGCAAACATTTAGAGCGATCAAGGCAAATCCCTTATCGACCCAAAAAAAAACTAAAAAAATAAAATCCTTTTTAAAAAAAATATAAATATAAATTTGATTTCCTTTTTCTAAATAAAAAAATAATATAACAAAATATAATTCATGTTTTCAAGGGAAGATAAATAATTAAAAGTCACATTATTTTTAGCACATTCAATTAAAGGTTGTCGTCTTCATGATGGATGCGTGGGGGTGCTTAATACCTTTCCCGTGTGTAAACAACTCTCAAATCCTTTTTCTCAAACCGTAGACAATTCCTTATCCTTTTTTTTTATCTTTCCAACATTTTCCTCAAATAAATGTTGGTGGTGACTCTCCAAGTAAGTTTTTCAACTTTTGGAAAACCATTCATTTATTTATTAATGATATATTTTATTTCATCGTCCCATCGTGGCCCACATTGCGACAGGTGACAACTCCACTGGGAACTCGTTAGAGAATTAAGCCATTGGATCGAGTGTGCAATTTTATCATGACTTTTTCTTTATTTATTTTCCCTTTCTCTTTTATCCCTGCATTGTGCTTCTGTTTGTTAAAGTTTCATTCTGCTACCGTTGATTTTGTGGTTTTGCTTCGATCTTGTTTCCTTTATTCATTGTTTCACTCATGCTTGTATATAACCTTTGCTACGTTGTTACTTCTTGGTGTGTATCCTTGTATTTAAAACCTTTGTAGTTAGAAATAAATTGTGTCATTGAATCCTAGGGTAGACGACATGTGCTATACTTGTTGTATCTGCCTGGGAATTTTCTGGTTGTTTTGTAGGTGGGGTTGGGTAATTCTTAGGTTGCTCCATTCACACACGACACTTATACTTTTTGAACACACTTTGAGATATTGGGCCCTATACCCAGGTCTGTGTGAGCCATAAGGAGTGGAGGTGATGCATTGCCGCCAGTAGTCCCTATTGCTGCAATGTTGTTACCTAAGAGGATGATATCTCTAGAGGCCGATGAGATTACATGAAACTACCCTTGGAAGTTGTCACTAGATAGTGGACTTTTGGACCCTTTCCATTAGGTTCCTAAATTAGGGACACAGAGCAAACTCACCCTGTCTAGTTTCCTTGATCGCATCATGCATCTCTTCTTGACATCATAAAGGACATATCATTCTTGCATTTATCATTTATCATATTCATGCATCACATTTGCATAAGTCATTACATTTCCATACATATTCATTTAGCATGCTTTTTGTTCAGACAAGTGCATACATTCTGTTGTCATCATTCACATGTTATGCTCACTCATGCATAATCCTATCATATAGTTGCTTATGCCTTGCATTCTCCTCTTCGTCGCCAAAAAGTCATAATGAAGCGTGAAAGTTTACACTGCGTTTTTAGTTACATGTGTTGGGTACCATGGTAATAGCTATAAACAAACCATGTTGGGGTTATACAATCCTTTCTCCTAAAAATGATTGAAAATCACATGAACATGGTAGCTTATGTATTGTTAACAAGAAAGGGTGGTCTTTTGGGCGTCTCGTGTTGATCTAATAAATACATTTGTCATGCATAACATAAGTATGCCCTGATCATTCATCATATCTCCTCTATGATAGATTGTTGAAGTATTGGAGATCAAAATTTCTATTCCTACGAACATAGGGTCGAACCAAACACAGTCTTTTAAGAAAAGGTTTTATCAAGTCAAGGTCAAAAATCTGGAATTAGCTAGCTTGCAAAAGTTGGGGCAGCGGATGGATCAAGTTCAACTCAGTCTTTTAGCAAGGTATATGGAAAGATCTGGGATCTGGCAATGATAGAAGTGTTAGTTGAAGCCATTGCAGCTCTCACCCAATACTAAGACCAACCACTCAGATGCTTCACTTTTTGGGACTTTCAGTTGGCACCGACCGTAAAGGAGTTCGAGGGGATCTTAGGATGCCCAATAGGAGGAAGGAAGCCATACATATTTTCTGGGTACTACCCTTCTATGACAAGAGTGGCAAGGGTAGTCAAGATCTCAGAGCTAGAGTTAGATCGAGTGAAGCAGAGTAGGAATGGAGTAGTGGGTATACTGAGGAAGTGTTTGGAGGAGAAGGCGGAAACCCTGGCAAGCCAAGGATAGTGGGTATCATTCATGGATGTATTAGCACTACTAGTGTTTGGAGTGGTACTACTTCCGAATGTAGAAGGACTTGTGGATCTGGTAGCGATTGACGCCTTTCTTTCTTATCACCATAACAAAGAAAGCCCAGTCGTTGTTGTGTTGGCAGATATGTACGATACATTCGACTTGAGATGTGAGAAGAGTAGTGCGAGAATTGTCTGTTGTACGCCTGCTCTTTATGTATGGTTGGTGTCTAATGTCCTTAATCATGGAAGTAGATCTGTCTGTCCTCTACAAGGTCATCACATGTGTTTGGGAAAAGACAAAGTAAATTGGGAAAAGCTCCTGGCAGGTGCGATAAGGTCGTCCATTAGTTGGTTCCCACGGTGGAAAGAAGGGGTAGCAAGAGTATTATGCTTAGGTGAAGGATTTCTAAATGTCCCTTTGATGAGGATGAGGGGTTGCATTAATTATAATCATGTGTTGGCCATAAGAAAATTAGGGTATCCTATGAGAGGTGCACCATAATAGGAAACCATCATGCCTTTCATCGCACGAGGATTCAGTGAAGCTAATACGGAGATACTTCAGAAGATCCGTAAGGCATGGAATAAAGTGGAAAGGAAAGATAAGGAGCTTAGAGGAAGAAGCAACAGTGTCATAGGCGGTTATTACAAATGGATGAAATCTATAGTGCAAGGGATTGCTTGGCTCAAAAAGCTAGAGGGTCTGAATGGGAAAGAGACAGAGGAGTCTGAGAAAGCGAAGAGGTGCAAATCTTGAAGGCTGAGTTGGAAAAGACAAAAGTGGCGAAGGAGTAGCTGAAGGTGGTAGTCACTAGAGTTAGGAAAGAATGTGATAGGCTGAAGGATATCAACATGTCCACGGATGAAGTGCTAGAGCAGGAAATGAAGAAAGCCAAAAAGGAAGAGTTGAGTAGAAAAAGGTTCCAAGGGGCTTTGCTAGACAGTAGTAATGAGCTCAAGCTTAGAAAGGCTGAGAGAGACAAATCAATGATGGAGAACGTAATGTTAAAGGATGAGTTAAGGAATTATCGGGAGTCAAAGGAAAGCTTGAAAGAGCAATTGACCAAGACAGAAAAGGATATGTTGATAACAATCTATCAGTATAAAGAGAAGGAGAACCTAGCTGCTATTAATGGGCAGGTGCTGAGAGATGAACAAGCGAAGGTGTCAGCCTTGCGGGTTGAAAAAGAGGCAAGGGAAGAGGTGATAGAGTTATTGCATGAAGAAAGCATGAAGTGGATGGACAAGTTTGCTCTCACTCTAAATGAAAGTCAAGAGTTTCTAAAGCTACTAGCTAAAGCGCAGGTGATGGCTGATGTATACTCCACTCCCGATGAAGTTCATAGTCTTTTCTACAAATACCAACACATGATTGAGCTAATGACTTGCATAATTAAGAATCGCTGATGTGTCCGTGTTTATTTCCAATTGTACTTTGACTTGGACTGGATGCAATGAACAATGTTGTTTTAATGAAAATTAGAGTTGATTAGACCCTATGTTCTATTGAATGTTCTGTGTAAAATTCGCAACACTTTAACAACTTATCATTCACATGCATTCATTCTTATTGGTTTTGTCATATTGTTATGCATTGCTCATTACATTTTTTCCTTGAAATCAGAAAAAGTAATCATTGTGCTTAGAAAGAAAGACCGTGCTCTATGGCACCCTTACCAAACGTGTGCCAAGACAAGGATAATGAGTGACATAGAACGAGTATAGGAGAAAATGAAGGCCGATATGGAGGCCATGAAGGAGCAGATGACAACGATGATGGAAGCAATGATGAGTATAAGGAAGTTGATGGAGGTCAACGCTGCTATAGTTGTTGCCGCCAGTACTGCTACTAAGAGAGACTCGATTCACCTGCTCGGTTTCAATCAAGAGAGTCGTCCATCTTAGATGTAATAGGTCAAGGGGGCGAGGCAATGGAAAATGCATATGGGTCTCATTATGTTTAGGTTCAGAGCAAGCATTCCTTTCCACCATATGGTTTGTCTCCTAATTATACACCACCCACTGTTGTATACGCTCCTGGTGAGAATATCAGTAGTTCTGCACCCGTACTCATTGAGAATCAACAACCCCAACCTGATCATACACATGCCCATGTCTCTCAACCCATGGGGGAAACACATAAAGCTCCCCAAGAACACACTCTGGCCGGTTTCGGGGTTTATCTAGGATATACCACTGTAGGGCATGCATTTTCTGGTGTCCTCGTGCCGAACGCTCCAGGGGGCCCTCAGTATCGACCACCACCCCTGACCCTTACATTTTGTGATAGGAGGAGGGCCTCCTACTATAGTTGAGAAGGAAAAATTTGATCATATAGAGGAAAGGCTGAGTGCCATTAAAGGAGGAGGAAATTATGCCTTTGTTGACATGGCAGAGTTATGCTTGGTACCCAACGTGGTTATTCCTCCAAAGTTTAAGGTGCCAGATTTTGATAAATACAAAGGAACCACTTGCCCAAAGAATCATCTGAAAATGTATTGCAGGAAGATGGGGGCATATGCGAAAGATGAAAAGTTGTTGATGCATTTCTTCCAGGAGAGTCTCGTTGGGGCAGCTATTACCTAGTATACTAACCTGGAACCTTCTCGGATCCGTTCCTAGAAGGACCTAATGGATGCCTTCATTAGGTAGTATCAGTATAATTTTGATATGGCTCCAGATAGAATGCAACTATAGAATATGTGCAAGAGAGACAATGATTCTTTCAAAGAATACACTCAAAGGTGGAAAGATCTGGCAGCTCAAGTAGTGCCCCCGATGATGGAGAGAAAGATGATAACAATGATAACAAACACATTACCAATGTTCTACTATGAGAAGATGGTAGGTTACATGCCTTCAAGTTTTGCAGATTTAGTGTTTGCTGGTGAGAGGATCAAAGTAGGTCTAGGAACATGGAAATTTGATTATGCTGATTCTACGGGTTCTAGTAATAGGGGACCCGAGAGTAGTGGTGAGATGAAGAAGGAGGGAGAACCTCATGTTGTGGCTGCACTTCCCGCATGGCCAAACTTTCCACTAGCCTCTTATAATCCCATGTACCAATATCCTTCCTAGCAATATCACAACTCAACCAATATCAGTCTTTCCCATTACCCACCACCCTATCAACCAAGAACACTCAATCAGCCACAAAGGCCACTCCTAAATAGGCCATAAAATCCACCCGCTGCACTTCCAAGACCAAACACCACCCCTAATACCAACCAAAACACCAACCAGAGAAGGAATTTCTCCGAAAAGAAGCCTATAGAGTTCACCCCAATTTTGATGTCATATGCTGACTTACTCCCGTATATGCTCAATAATGCAATGGTAGCCATAAGCCCAGCAAAGATATCTCAACTTCCATTTCCCCGAGGATGCAACTCAAATGTGACATGTGTTTATCATGAGGGAGTTTCGGGGCATTCCATTGAGCATTGTATGACCCTAAAACATAAGGTGCAAAGTCTGATTTATGCACGCTGGCTGAGATTTGAGGAGGAAATCGCTTGTGAATTCTGATGTCGTCAAGCAATACTATGCATGATGCTTGGGATAATTTGAAGGTTGTTGCTAGATATTTCCAATGACTCATTAGGATTTTCAGGTTTATGTTATTACTGTAAATAATAGTCACAATGCTAATAATATAGATGAATTTGATGTCATTGTCTCTCATTCTCTCACAATTACATCTTTGCATATTTATTTAACTTTCATTGGAATATGAATGTATGTCGTTGGCTTGTTTGCTCAAGTAACTTGCACTCCTGAGTTGATCTCCAAGTCTGTCCAATTAGAAATTACGCGTTCTACATGTTTGGTGGGGTGTCGTAAGCAACAAGTTGAATAAACATTTGATTGACTGTGTTTCAAATCAATAAATAATAAGTACAGACATTCATGTGACCTCATTTTATCTTTCTTAAAAAAAATTGAAGAGCAACAGTCATTTGGCTTAATCTGTCAATTGAAAATCCTTTAAATATTTCTTGTCCTTGAAAATTCTCTTTTGAGAACTTACACAGTTTCTTTCATTTCTTCTTGCTACAAGGTCGTGACAAACGACAACAGCAGATACCTCCAACCCTACACTGAGGCATTGACAACACCATGCACGAGCATCAAGCGAACCTAGGGGGTAGATAAGAAGTTCTCATCCGATAGGTTGAAAACCTGAAAGGGTGGCCTAGACAAAAGTTAGGGTATTAATAATGATAAAAAAAGAAGAAAAAAAACTATCAAGAGCCTGTTTATAAGAGGTTTTGTCCCAAAAACCAAACTGCAAGAGTCTCTAGTCAAGATTTGAGATGACACATGACCGTGTTTCTTCATCCCAAATACTAATTTACCCTTTGCTACCCCCTCCAAGCCAAGCTATATTTGTTTTCTTAAAAAAAAAGAACAAAACAAAAACCTTGAATAGGAACCACCACTAAATTGGCGGGAAGAGCAATGCAAACAACACATGCATGAGGTTTACTAAGCTCTAGGTTGGGCAACAATGAAATATATATATATATATATATATATATATATATATATATATATAAAGCAGAAAGCAAATCCACCAAAGGCGAGCAAAGCAAAAAGAGACAAAAGATCTCCAAATTTTACAAGGAAGGCATAAAAGTGCAATAAGGATTAACGTATAAGAAAAATGTAGTAGAGCCCAACCTAAAAAGTTGAAATGAATAATAGTAAAAGCAAGGCTCTCAAGGTTCTTACTCAATATAACCTTTAAACACTCTTTGAGCCTCTCTGATCTTTTCTTTCATAGCCCTTTTACCCCCTGACCATGTTACAAGCCCAATAAAGCCCATGTGGATCAAGGAATGACTAATTTTGCTTTTGAGTTTGGATTTTGGAATGGAACCCGCACACGCTTGTGATTGTTAAAAAAGAAACCTTGAGGTTTGCACTTACACATTTGAGAAGAAAACTCTATTGGATTAAGTGGCCTCAGAATAATTAAGAAGGGGGGGTTGAATTAATTATTCCTAAGCCTTTACTAATTAAAAAATTACTCTTCTAAGGCTTTTACTATGTTGTTAAGAGAATAAGGAGTAGAAGAGAAACTTAACCGAAAGTAAAAGCAGAAATTAAATGCACAGCGGAAAGTAAAAGAGTAGGGAAGAAGGAGGCAAACACACAAGAGTTTTTATACTAGTTCGGCAACAACCCATGCCTACATCCAGTCCCCAAGTGACCTGCAGACCTTGAGATTTCTTTCAACCTTGTAAAAATCCTTTTACAACCAAAGATCCACAAGGGATGTACCCTCCCTTGTTCTCTTTGAACCTAGTGGATGTACCCTCCACTAGAACTGATCCACAAGAGATGTACCCTCTCTTATTCTCAGTCAAACCCAAGTAGATGTACCCTCTACTTGTACCACAAAGGATGTACCCTCCAATGTGTTAAGACAAAGATCTTAGGCAGTTAAACCTTTGATACTTTGTGAATGGGGATACAAAATAATTCTCAGGCGGTTAGTCCTTTGAAATCTTTTGTATATGGGAAAGGGAAGAATCAAAAGAATTCTCAGACTGTGTCATTTTGAATTCTTTGACAAGGGAGAAGGGAGACACAAAAGAATTCAGGCGGTTAGTCCTTTGTTCTTTTGGAAAAGGGAGAAGAGAGACACAAAAAGAATTCAGGCGGTTAGTCCTTGGCGAATTCTTTTTGGCAAAGGGAGAAGAGATGAAAAGAATGAATAACACAAGTTTTCAAGGTTTAGAAAACCAGAAAACTCTTGGAAAGCTTTTGGCACACAGAAGAAGAAGAAAAAGAAGTTCAAAGAGATTCAAAGATTGGATAGATAGATTGATTGAATTGGATAGATTGAAAAATGCAAAATAAAGTCTTGCTTTTATAGACTCTTCATGTCTGGTCAAGAGAACCATTTAGAAGAGTTGTGACTTTTAGAAAAACTTAAAACCAATTTGAAAAAGTCAAAACCATTTGAAGAGTTACATCTTTTGATTTATTCAGAAACAATCACTGGTAATCGATTACCAAATCATTGTAATCGATTACATAAAGCTTTTATGTAAAAGGATGTGACTCTGCACATTTGAATTTGAATTTCAACGTTCAAAGGCACTGGTAATCGATTACCAAAACATTGTAATTGATTACAGCTTTTTGAAATCAAATTGGAACGTTGTAAGTTCATTTGAAAACTTTTTTCAAAAACATTTTGCTACTGGTAATCGATTACAACAATCTGGTAATCAATTACCAGAGAGTAAAAACTCTTTGGTAAACATGTTTTGAGCAAAATCCATGTGCTACTCAGTTTTTGAAAAAACCTTTTCATACTTCTCTTGATTCTTGAATCTTGAGTCTTGAATCTTGATCTTGATTCTTGGAATCTTGAACCTTGAATCTTGAAATCAAATTTCCTCTTGAACCTTGAAGTGTTCTTGATTCAATCTTGAACATCTTGAACTCATTCTTTGATTGACCTTTGAGCTTTTTGTCATTACCGTTGTTATCATCAAAACATCTTTGAATCAATCTTGATTCATCATGAAGCTTTGCTTCTACAAACTCATTCGACTAAGAGCTCGTGGAAGATGCCCAAAGACAATTGTGTTAGTAGGGTACATATGATAGTAGTCGCTCATGCAGACTCCATAGGATTCCTTTTGAATCCAAATATAGTATTTGTTATATAAATTCTTGAGGGATTAACCCATGAAATCAAGTTTCAGCGGGATTGACAGATCGATGACATCGCTCTATGATCTTAAATCGGGAAAGTTTAACTTTGTCATATACCAAAGTGTAACAATCCATTGCCATCCTTCAATGGTTCACGCGGTCGGTCCCAAATCCTTACATTTCCTTGTTGTGCAGAATAATCGAAGTTTTTTTTTTTAAAAAAAGAAAAGGACAAACCCTATGACTAATATTCCAGTTGATTGATTAAATGTCAAATGGCTCCACTTTCGTCATCCAAAATTGTCAAGTGATTATTAAATCAAATAAAACATACACTTTGAGGGAGTCCCCAAAGAGATTTGCAAAAGATAGGATGAGATTGCATGAATTATCACGTCTTGTAGAAAGAGACAATCAATATGTGTTTTTTTTTTAAAAAAATCATGAAAAGAGGGAAAAAATGTCATAAGCATTGCACAATTTTCATAATTCAAAACCTTTTGCATTGCTAGATACAAAGCCTACATTTACTACATTTTAGGACGAAGTTTGCATGCCTCTGCGTTCCAAAAGTCATGTTTCATATCAAGCTATAAGTGCATAAATTTCTCTTTATATGCCAGTTTCCAAAATCCAATGTCCTATCTTTTGAGTAGCCCTCTTAAAGAGTCAACCTCTTGCTTTCTTATAAGGTTGAGCCCTTGGGTACTAGTACCTATTGGCATGTTTCATAGTATTCAACGTCCTTTGTTTTTTATTTCACATGACGCAATGTCCTTTGCTTTTTAGTTTCATAGGACTCAACGTCCTTGCCTTTATGTTTCACAAGACTCAATGTCCTTTTCTTTTTAGTTTCATAGGACTCAATGTCCTTGCCTTTATGTTTCACAGGACTCAATGTCCTTTGCTTTTTAGTTTCATAGGACTCAACGTCCTCGCCTTTATGTTTTCGTAGGACTCAACATCCTCTGTCTTATGTTTTCATAGGACTAAATGTCCTTTGTCTTTATGTTTCCTGGAACTCAACGTCCTCTGTCTTTATGTTTTCATAGGACTCAACATCTTATGTCTTTAAGTTTTCATAGGACTTAACATCCTCTGCTTTATGTTTCATAGAACTCAAAGTCATATGTTTTTTGTTTCATTAGACTCGTTTCTCTGCTTTGTCGTTGAACTCAAAGTTTTTTATTTTGTTGGTACACCAATTTTTTTTCCAAAGATTCTTCATTCTCGTGTTGTGATCTTTCGAAGAATCATCCAAACACAATTAATGTCTTTTTTTTTACTTATCTTTTACTTTCAATAAAAGATAAGTAAAGAGGGTAGCTATTAGACCCTAATTCTGTCCGGGTCCAAAAAGAAAAAAGAAGCAAAAAAGAAAAAATAAAGAAAAGAAAAAGAAGGAATAAAAAAAGAAGAAAAAGAAAAGCAAACGTGAAAAAAAAAGATAAAAGAAAAGAAAGAAGAAAGAAAAAAATAATAAAAAAAGAAAGAAGAAGAAAAAGAAATAAAAAAGAACATGAAAAAAAAGAAGAAAAGAAAAAAGAAACGTATAAAAAAATAAAAGAAAACAACAAAAAAGTAAAAAAGAAGAAGTAGAGAACGTGTAAAAATTTAAAAAGTTGAATAAAATAATAATAATAATAAAAGAAATAAAATACAACAGTGCATAAAAAGGGAAAAGCGGAAGGTATCTGGAATTAATGCATAGAGGAGGCACAAGTTCCAAGAGGAGAAAACGGACCAACCCGGCGGTGCCATTTGACATTTCTGTCAGTAAAGGGATAGGGGTTTGAAGGGAATCCCCCCATTCCCTCATTCTCATGGTTCCCTATTCTCCTTTCCTCTCCCCTTCTTCTCTTCTCCTATTCTTTCTTCCTTCTGTCTTCGTTTTTTTCCCTTTCGTGATGTTGCTTCGTTCCATGCTATCTCGTCGGCGGGCAGGGCCGTTAGCGAGTTTCCTGTAGATTGAATCGCATTTTTTTCATTTGTTATTGCATTTTGGTTTAGTTTTTGTTTGCACGTTCCGAAGTCACCTACGATTCTCCTTTCTTCTTGTTTTGGTTGCGTCACCACCACCCCTATGGCGGTCTCGCATCATCGGCCAATGGCGCCAGGGGAAGGCGCACCAGCGGGGGTTCCCCAAGTCTTGTGTCGTTTTAGAATTTAGGTCATCTAGGGTTGTTTCAACCCTGATGCCTAAATGCGGGTTAGGCCGGGTCGCCCTGACCCGGTTCCAACCCAAACCTAAAAAAAACAAAACGAAAGTGCAAAGAATAAAGAAAAAAGAACAACCATTGTTGTTTACACCGCCTTTTAATACATGCACCTTTTTTTCGTTTTGGGCCTAGCCCATTTTTTTGAAATCTGTATTATGACGAAAAGGCTATTCACACCAACCTTTTTCATACATGCACTTTTTGTTTTGGGCCTAGCCCATTTTTGTGAATTACAATGTACAATTACTATATACACCTATTTTTTTCACATATACACCATTTTCATTTCTGGCCTAATTCGTTTTCTCTATGAAGTTTGAAATAAAATAAAATTTATGGTTACACTCCTTTGTTTATATGTGCACCCCTGCCACTTAGGATGGTGATTGACCCGTCATGTTAGCACTCCGTCAGTGTTGACTAAGTTCAAGTCAACCCTTTGACTTTTTTAAAAAAATAGAAAAAAGGAAAATAGAAATAATTATAAATATTAGTGGATAGTTCTTTTTTTTTTATTGTATTTCTTTATTGTCTCTATCGTTTAATTTTCAATGTTACTTTTTTTATCATAGCTAAAGTTACTTTAATTAATATAGTACTGTAAATATCTTGTTAAGTTTCAATCCCACATCCTTAATTACTAAGGGTACTCTCCACTTTTAGTCTATCCTTTTCCATTTTCATTCTATTTATCTGATTTCATAGCACTGTCAAATTTTTTTTTTTTTTTTGCAAACCTGCATTATCATTCTTTAGTACTCGTTTACGTTATGTGCACTCCAGGCTGGGTCTCCGACTTGCTTGGTGGTGTTTCAATAACGTGTGAGTCAATTTTATACATGACATGTTGAGTCTTCGACTTGCTTGAGTTCACAAAATTTACCACAACTAAAATATTTTCTAAAAATGGTAACATTCTCAAATATAATCTCTCAATGTTATATACACTCCTTGTTGGGTCTCCAACTTGCTTGGTAGTGTTTCAATAGAGTGTGAGTAAATTTTGTGAATGTCATGCTGAGTCTTCGACTTACTTGACTTCACAAAGTTTACCACAAAACCAAAATCTTTCAAAAAAAAAATAATAAAATAAAACCAACCCAACACACAAACTCTTTTTCTACAAAAAATTACGTAAGTCTGATTTCCTCATTAAATATGGGATACGTAGGAACGAGGACAAATCCCTTGTCGACCCAAAAAAATTAAAAAAAATAAAATCCTTTTATGAAAAATAAAAATAAAAATTTGATTTCCTTTTTCTAAATAAAAAAAATAATATAACAAAATATAATTCATGTTTTCGAGAGAAGATAAATAATTAAAAGTCACTTTATTTTTAACACACTCAATTAAAGATTATCTTCTTCATGCCAAGCGCATGAGGTGCTAACACTCTCTCCTTGTGTAAATGACTCCCGAATTTTTTTTCTCAAACCATAGACCATTCCTTATTATTTTTTGGTTTTCCCAACATTTTCTTTAAATAAATATTGGTAATAACTCTCCAAGTAAGTTTTCTATTTTCTGGAAAATCATTATGTTATTTATTTATTTATGATATATTTTATTTCATCATCCTATTGTGACGTTGCGACAGTGTGCAAATTTTTTTTTAATAAACTCTAGATAAACTCAATAAATTCTCACCAAGTTAAAAAAAATTAAACAAACACAAGTAATTTGAAATGTTTTCTGTGGATTTATAGTTTAACATACCTCTATTTAATATATTATTCACGAATCAAATAACTTTCATCTCTAACAACATCAAACCCTTGTTTTTCAACATCAAGCCTTCAATAAAAATACTCTACTGAATTAAGTCCATGAGTCAAATCTATGAAATTTCCACGAGATTACATAAACTCTCGAGTATAATAAACTTGATTGAGACTAATGTAAGTATCGTTACATGTATTAAAAATCACATAAAAATTACTTAAGATATTTTAGTTGTGTCATTAATATTATTTTTTCACTTGAATCTTTTTACATTAATACTGTTTTGTTTTTAAATTATATTTAGACTAATTATTTTAAACTTAAAAAATGTCATTTAAAAAAATATATAATAATAATAATAATAATAATAATATATTATTTTAGGTATATATGTAAAAGTAGTTTTAAAATACAAATAAAATCCAACATTACCCGTGCGAACACACGGGTATTATGCTAGTTTACATACAAGTTGAATCTCAAGCTAAATAGTACGAATAGAAGGATGCATGAAATTATACAATCACATGACAGGGTGACAAGTCGGCACATCCCATAGATGCAGAACTATTTGTGATTTACACCATTAATAACCAAAAAGTGGGGTTTCACCCACTGCATTTGAATCAGGAACAACCAAAACATCTTCCTACAGAGAAAAAACTAGTGGGTTGCGGATCTGCATCAGGCTCTGGTTTTTTTTGAGGAAGCTGTTTAAAAAATGCTTTCACAGCTCCTGTCACTCCATCCTCATTTTCCATGGCCTTAGCAAGTTCAATTGCACGTTCCTTTACCTGGAATTATATTAAGCAATGTAACGGTTATCTTTAGAAATAATGCACCCAACAAAAAATAAGAATTCCACCAACATTGTATTGCTTCGCAGAACACCTAAAAAATTAATGAAAGTTTCCCTCGTCTGGGGACTAAGTTTTGACAAGCAGAGTCTATACATGTACCTCTCCATTACCTCTTCCGAGAAATATAAAACAAATAACAAGTTAAGATATAACTGAGTTTAGCATAAACTTGTGATGATCCAGCTTCAACTGGTTCATGAAGACTGCATGCCATTTGTTCCTACTTCACAAGTCACAAACATTCTTACTAAAAACTGTTTAGACCTAATTTAGAATTCTTTATACGTTGGAAATGCCAAACATCTTTGCACCAACTTGAAAACAAGTGTTGATAGTTGTATGTGCTTTTATTTTAAATTTCAAATACAGATTAAAAGACGTTGACAGTTGTATCATGTTTGTGTTTTTATTTCAAAACTCAAAAATAAGGATTCTAAAAGATTTAAGTACTTAAGATCGAGATCAGATTATTCAAATTGATTTGTTTATTCTCCTTTATTTTCTCCTTATCTTTGTATTTATTATGTAATAAGTGTGTGTAGGATCTCTCCTAGCAATCTCTTCCAGTATAAACTCAGGTAATTTTGATCGATGTAGAAAAATAAAGATCATTTTCTTCGCCTATAATAACATGGTATTAAAGCTTCAGCTCTCATCGTGCATTTTCTCAGCATGTCTTTTGCAAATTCTAGAGGTATTAAGGTTGCATCATCATCACTTGCAGCCCTAAATATACCATGGAACAGAAGGGCAACTAAAATGTCAGTTAACCTATCATCTTCTCTTCCAGAAAAGTATGCATTTTCCTACTGCACTTAGTACCTGTAAGAGTATACGAGTAGGGTATATGAGTAACAAACTCACTTTAGTTTACTATTGTAGTTAGTTATCAGTTAGCTTCAGTTTCTTTTCAGTTACAACAGTTTCTCAACTGAATCTCAACAGTATAAGTACTGTTATTGTCAGAGATCTCAGTGCCTTTTGTACAATCTATAATGAGATATACAAATCTCTTTTTTTCACTCTCTAGAGTTCCTACAGGGTATCAGAGTCTATGCTAGATCTATTAAAAGGGTCATCCACCATATTATCTATGCACCAAGCCCAAACGTATTGGGCATCAAGAGATGTATTAGGTAAAACTTAAGTCCCACATCAACTAGAGATAAGATCAAGATAAGGTGTATAAGTGGGGGGCAACTCTCAGTTGTATGAACTAACTTTTGGGGTTGAATTAGGCTCAAACCCACATTCTAAGAGAATGTATGAGTAGTGTATATAAGTAACTAAAGCTAACTGTTAACTAATTACAGTAGTAAAGTAAACTGAGTTAGTTACTCATATACACTACTCATACTCTTACAGTGCCAAACTAAATTCAAGATAGAAAAGTGAATATTTTGATATTATTGACTTGATACATAGCACCGAATGGTATGTGTATAAATAGGTACAAGGAACATGAAAAGAGGAAAGAATATCCTAAATCTAGGAGATATCAATCAGATATTCTAAAACACAACATGCCTTCCTAAATACAACAATCCTATAATATATACACAAGAGTAATACAAAATAATAACAGAAAATAGTCTACATTAATCTTCCAATATCTCAATAGTTGTGTTATTTATTATTTATCATTTACTAAAAGCATACAGCTCAGCAGTCCAATTACCCTTTTAAATATCTTTTTAAGGTGCATAAGTTACTCAAGATAACATAACTTAGAGTATTTCTCAAGCTTGACTTTTAGGAGAATATTTCACATTTATAATTTGCAAACTATATTCATATCACTTAAAGAATCTAGCTTCATAATTTACTTTTATAAGAAGCAAGCTCCTCTCTGTTGGCTTTTGCATATATTTTTGATATTTCATGAAACTAATATTTACCTTGGGATCCAGCATAAGTTTTAATGCATCAACTAACTTGGGAAGCGAAAACTCATCAACTGGGATAGGTGGAGGACCAACTCCTCTAACATGTACTCTCTCACCCCAAAATGGTTGATCGCCGAAAAAAGGAACTATGGTTGTTGGGCACTACCACAAAATACCAATATCAAAAGCATAATCAAAAGATAAATAATTATAAAGGATTTATAAAGTTATGAATTTCTTACAGCAGCTTTGAGCCCGGCAGCTGTTGTTCCAGCACCTCCGTGATGAACCTGCAACAAATGGATAAAACTATAAGAATAAAAATTTGCAAATAGATAATTCATACTGGATTTTCATTGATGACTATACTCATGTAACCTGGATTTTTCTACTTGATCACAACTCAAAATCAGTAACATTCTCCAAATTTTTGTCCTATGGTTAAGTTGAATAATTATATTTAGTGAGCTACTTGAGTTAAAAAACACTCGGTAGGTCATATATATATATATATATACACACACACACACACAAAAGTTAATTACATTTGAGTACAATAAACGGCAGTAAACTCAATTCCTTTACTGATGCATGAATCTGAAAAGTCATGTAACCTTCAATCATAATTGTTTTCAACCCTCCCCCTCAAGTTGGGGCATATATGTAACACCCTAAAAGAAATCTGAAGAGAAAATGAAAAACTGATAAAAGGAAAAATGATTTCATTAGCCAAGTTATTATGATATTACAGATCTGTATTTATAGACAGATTTCTAACTAACTTCTAACTGTCACCTTACTAACTTGTAACAGACTTTCAACAACCATGGTTAAATATAACTGAGACAGCTGCAGTTGAATAACTGCAGGTCAGTGCATTACTCTAATACCCTCCTCAAACTCAGGAAGGTTGAGACTATCAAAGTGTCAACTACATTGAGTTTTCCCCTAAGAAAGATAAACCTTGTGGGAGAAAGAGGTTTTGTCAGTGCATTAGCCCACTGATCTAGTGCAGGAATGGGATGAACAACTAGCTGCTTGGTGAAGACATTTTCTCTAACAAAAAAGATGTCAATCTCCATGTGTTTTGTTCGAGCATGAAGAACCAGATTATGAGTGGGAGCCACATCACTCTGATTATCACAGAAGATTACAGGAGTTCTGAATGGAACTTTTAATTCAGTCAGCAAGGTCTTAATCCATGAAATTTCAGCTGTAGTTGGGTTAGGCTTCGATATCTGCATCAGTACTTGATCGAGCAACTACCTTATGTTTGCTAGACCACCCAGAGATTAAGTTTGGACCAAAATAAACCGCAGCACCTGATGTTGATCTTCTATCATCAATGTCTGACACCCAGTCAGCATCATAGAGAGCTCTTCTGCAGTAGGGTTGCCCCAAAGTAGCAGGTCTCAGATGAAGATCATACAAGACTGTGCCCCTGAGATATCTCAGAATGTGTTTCACTGCTGCCCAGTGAGTCTCCAAAGGGTTTGCCACAGCAAAGCTGATTTCTGGCCTGGTGATTGTTAAGTATAGTAAGGCTCCCCTGCCACAGAACGATACATAGTGGGATCAGCAAACAGATCAGAACCAGCAAACAGATCAGAACCTGTTTTAGTGAGTTTGCAGGTAGAGGTCATAGGAGATGAGATGGCTTGAACTAGTGCATGTTAGTTTTCTGAAGTAAATCTCGAACATACTTGCTCTGAGTTAGTAACAGAGAATTATCAGGTAGTGTTTTGACCTCTATTCCAAGATAATAGTCAAGAATTCCCAGCTGTTTGAGAGAAAATCTGGCATTTAGCTGAGAGGTCAGTTGCTGAATTAAGTCAACAGAACTTCCTGTGATGATGATATCATCCACATAGACCAAAAGATAGACTGTGAGATGATGTTGTGTAAATAAATAATGAAGGATCACATTTGCTAGCAACAAATCCAAACTGAATGAGAGTCGACTGCAGTCTTTCAGACCACTGCCTAGGAGCCTGCTTGAGACCATACAAAGCTCTCTTTAACTTGCAAACCAAGGAAGGATCAGAAGCTTTGAAACCTGGAGGTTGAGACATGTAAACTATTTCATTGAGAAACCCATTCAGAAAAGCATTATTCATATCTAACTGAAAGAGCTTCCACTGATTTGTAAGTGCCAAGGTAAGAATTAATCTGATTGTAACAGGCTTTACCACAAGAGAGAATGTTTCAGAAAAAATCAAAACCTTGGACTTGATTGTAGCCTTTTGCAATCAATCTAGCTTTAAGTTTATTAATTGACCTATCAGCATTCTCTTTAACCCGAAAAACCTACACCAAGGAAACATGCTAGATCATTCATGCAAAACCTTTAGAAGCCAGGCAGTTCAAAAGCAAGGAAGGCAGAGGCAACACAACCTTTGACCATCAACTAGCTGAGGTAAATTCTAATTCATCTCCATTCAGCAAAGAACAAATGGAGGCTCTTCAAAAACTGCTTCAACAGTCTATGGTAATTGCAGAAAAAGGTGGTACTACTGTAGTGGCTCAAAGAGGCAATTTTTTACATGCCCTAAACATTAGCAAAGAAAGAACAAAGTCATGGATCATTGACTTAGGAGCCTCAGATCACATGACTGGAGATTTTACTTTGTTTAGTAGTTATTCTCCATGTCCCTATAATTATACTGTCCGGATAGCTGATGAAACTCATTCTAAGGTCATGGGTAAAGGATCCATCATTATTTCACAATATATTACACTTGAATCAGTTCTGTATGTGCCAAAACTTGAACTTGCTGTCCATTAGCAAGATTACAAGAGATTTGAAATGTGTTACTAAATTCTTCTAAAACCTTTGTGAATTTCAGATTGTGGAGTAGGGGAAGATGATTGGCAACGCTGAAGAGTGTGTTGTACTCTCCTTCAAGTTGAAAAACCAGAAGAAGAACTCAAGAACCATTCTTATGTAGCAGCAGCAGTTCCAAGTAGTGATAATCCTGTCATTTTGTGGCACTATAGATTAGGCCACCCAAATTTCATGTACTTGGAAAAGATGTTTCCCTCATTATTCAATAAAAACAAGAAACATATTCAGTGTGAAATCTACCAATTGTCTAAACATACACGCAGCCATTACCCACCCCAAACCTATCAACCATCCAAACCTTTCTCACTAATTCATAGTGATGTATGGGGACCATCACAAGTTCACAACATTACTGGCTCAAGATGGTTTGTCACCTTTATTGATGATCACACACGCATGACTTGGGTGTTTCTAATGAAGGAAAAATCAGAAGTAGGCAGGATATTTGAAAATTTTCACAATATGGTGCAAACACAATTTCAAAGCATGATTTAGGTACTCGGAACTGACAATGATCGTGAGTATTACAACCTTGCTCTAAATTCCTATCTTCAAAAGGTTGTTTTCAATAAATTGAGAGAAAAACAGAGAAAAAAAAGGAGGAGAACAAAGCTGATTCTATTAATCTGAAAAGTTAGTTAGAGGTAGTTACAATCCATGTATTTATAGACCTCTAAACAATATAACTAACTCTAACAAAAAGCTAACTAACTGATCCTGTTGAGGTGCAGTTAGAGAAGCCCTCGTACTCCCTGAATTACTAAAAAAAAAACTTCGTACCCCATTGCCCAGAGGCTCTTTGCTATGCGAAGGTATGGGGGAGGGATATTGTACGCAGCCTTACCCTTGCATATGCAAAGAGGCTGTTTCCGGATTCGAACCCATGAAATACTAACTAACATGAAATAGGTGCTATTAGCAAAAGCTAAAAGCCCTTACAGTAGATATTCATTATAGAATGGATGCTGTTAGCAAAGGCTAACAGCCCTTACAGACAAAATACAAAATTGTTTTCACAGTTATACATTGACATATACTGATAACCCCCCTCAAACTCAAGGGGGAGAGTTTTCATTGGAAACACTCTTCACATTGAGTTTGCTTCTCAGAGCCTCAAATCTTGATGCAGACAGGGGTCTAGTTAGAATATTAGCCCAATGATCCAAAGCTGGAATATGAACAATTGAGAGATGCTTGGCCAAAATCTTCTCTCTCACAAAACAACACATCAATCCCCACAGGTAGCGAAAACTAAGGAGCAGGAAGCACAAATGATATGGGAAATAGCAACTAATTTGGGAGTAACAGGAATAGAAAAACAGGGAAGGATAGTGGAGAAACTCATGCAAATGGAGGATAGAGACCAAAAAGAGGTAGAGGGAGTGGGGAATAGGAGCAATAATCCATGAATATTATCACATACAATGTGAGAGGATTAGGTAGGGGGGTGAAGTGGCATGCAATAAGGAGATTAGTCAAAAAAGAGAAGTTGGCCATGATTTGTATTCAGGAAACCAAGAAAGAAAGTATTGGGAGATCAATGTGTCAGGCAATGTGGGGGGACACAACAGTCTCTTGGGAGGTGCAGCCAGCAATTAATTCTGCAGGGGGCATGCTGTGTATGTGGACTGAAAACACATTCACATTACAAAGGAAAGTAGCGGGGAATGGTTTCATTTGCTTGACAGGCCTATGGATTAAGGAGGCACTGCAGGTTCATATTGTCAATATATACTCATCATGTGACATGCAGAGTAAGAGAGTACTATGGGAAACAATCAAACAACTGAAAACAGCCAATCAGGGAGGACAATGGTGCATCATGGGGGATTTTAACAACATCAGAGATCCGGTGGAAAGGATGGGAGTTAGTCAAAGGGGGATGGAGGAAAGCAATATCTGAGAGTTTAATGAATGGATAGATGATTTGGAGGTGGAGGAAGCGCCATGGATTGGAAGAAAATTTACATGGTTTAGACCCAATGGCACCGCAAGAAGCAAGTTAGATAGATTTCTAGTCTCTCTAGAGTGGCTTACAAAATGGCCAGCCAGCATCCAACACCCATTGGATAGAAATTTTTCTGACCATTGTCCGGTTTTGCTTAGGTCAAAGGTTGTAGACTGGGGACCAAAGCCATTCCGGGTCCTGGATTGCTGGCTTCTAGACAAATCTTTCAAGTCAATAGTGAAGGAATGTTGGCTGTCCCAACAGCAGAGTGGGTGGGGTGGATTCGTGTTGAAAGAAAAAATAAAGAAGTTGAAGGAAAGGCTGAAGACATGGAATAGAGACCAGTTTGGAGATACTTTAAAGAAATATAAGAAGATTGAGGGAAAATTAAACCAGTTAGAAGTGAACTTGGCTGACAGACCACTCTCTCCTTAGCAGATGATAATCAGAAAACAACTCCAAGAAGATCTATGGATAGCTGCACAATAGCATGAATCTCTACTAAGACAGAAGGCAAGAGCTACATGGGTCAAAGAAGGTGATTGTAACTCAAGATTTTTCCATTTGTTGGTCAACACAACACGTAGAAATAACAATCTGAATGGAATCTGGATCGAGGGGGAATGGATTGAAGAGCCGGTGAGGGTAAAAGAGGAAGCTAGAAGATTTTTCATGCATAGATTCCAAGAGGTTGATCAACAAAGACCCCGGCTGGATGAGATTGGCTTCCAGACAATTAACAATCAATAGAATGATATGTTAACTGCCAGATTTCAGGAGGAGGAGGTAAAAGACGCAGTTTGGGGATGCGGAAGCCAGAAAAGCCCAGGCCCAGATGGAATTAATTTCAAATTCATCAAGACATTCTGGAATCTAATAAAACCTGATGTCTTGCGATTCTTGGATGAATTTCACACCAATGGAATCATCCCAAAGGGATGCAATGCTTCATTCATAGTTTTAATCCCTAAGGTGGAAAATCCCCAGGCTCTGGATGAATACAAACCGATATCACTGATTGGATGTATGTATAAGATAATGGCCAAGCTGTTAGCCAACAGACTGAAAAAGATCATGCCAAGTATAATAGATGAGAGGCAGTCCGCATTCATAGAGGATAGACATTTGTTACAAAGTGCATTGATGACAAATGAGGTGGTGGATGAGGCAAAAAGAAGAAAGAAGTCGTGCATTGTCTTCAAAGTAGATTACGAGAAGGCATATGACTCGGTATCTTGGGAATTTCTTTTCTATATGTTGAGAAGGCTGCAATTCTACCCCAAATGGATAAAGTGGATAGAGGGGAGCTTGAAATCTGTATCTATTTCAGTATTGGTAAATGGTAGCCCTTCGTCCAAGTTCTCACCACAAAGAGGCTTAAGACAGGGAGATCCACTAGCACCATTCCTATTCAATATTGTAGCGGAGGCACTGACTGGACTAGTGAGAGAGGCATGTAGAAAAAACTTATTCCGGGGATTCAAAGTGGGCTCAAACAGTGTTGACATAAGCATACTCCAATACGCGGATGATACAATATTTTTTGGAGAGGCATCAATGGAGAATGTGAAGGCACTTAAAGCAATTCTGAGGTCTTTTGAACTTGCATCGGGCCTGAAAATTAATTTTTCAAAAAGTAATTTTGGTGCAATCGGTATGTCGGAGAGGTGGAACTTTGATGCAGCCAGCTGTTTGAACTGTGGTTTATTGTCCATACCATTTGTCTATATAGGTATACCTATAGGTGCAAATCAAAGGAGGGGGCAGCTATGAGAACCTATCATTAAAAAGTGTGAGTGACCCTTATCCAGTCAGTCTTAACCTCTATTCCCATTTACTTTTTATCTTTTTTCAGGATCCCCAAGAAGGTGAATAATGAGTTAGTCAGACTGCAACGCAGATTCTTGTGACGAGGAGGATCAGACACAAACAAGATTGCTAGGATCAAGTGGGACACAGTATGCCTTCCAGAAAAAAAGGTGGATTGGGTATCATAGACAAGCACTTTCAACTTGGCTATGCTTGGAGAATGGAGATGGAACTTATTTCATGATGAGGGACAGCTTTGGGCGAAGATACTGGTGTCTAAGTACAGAGGGTGGAGGGGTTTAGAAGAGAACGGTGGTGATAGCTTTGAGTCATTGTGGTGGAGAGACCTAAAGTCGATCTTCCAAACAACACAACAAGGTGAGGATGTAATAAAAGGTGTAAAATGGAGGGTGGGGTGTGGGGACAGCATAAAATTTTGGGAGGATATGTGGTTAGATGGAGAGACATCACTGGTAACGAAATATCCTAGACTCTTCCTAATTTCATGCCAGCAAAACAACTTAATCCAGCAGATGGGAGGCCATAAGGAAGGGGGTTGGGAGTGGAACTTATCATGGAGGAGACAACTATTTGAAAACGAGATCCCAATGGCTGTTAATTTCTTACAAGACATTGAAGGGAAGACTATCCACACACAGAGAAGAGATGAGTGGGAATGGATGGCAGATCCAAGTGGGAGATACACGGCGCAATCAGCTTACAATTGGATGAGGAAGACAGCAGTTGAGGGGATTCAAGATCAGGCTTTTGAGGAGCTGTGGAGATTGAAGGTGCCACTAAAATATGGGGTGTTTGCATGGAGGCTGCTTAGAAATAGGCTGCCTACTAAAGCAAACTTACATAGGAGACAAGTCCAGCTTATGGACAGGAGATGCCTATTTTGTACAAACATGGAAGAGGAGGCAGGACATATGTTCTTCCACTGCAGCAAAGTTATACCTATTTGGTGGGAAACACTATCTTGGGTGAAGAAGTCTACAGCCTTACCGTATGATCCAAGACATCATTTCCTACACCATGGATCTATATTGAATGAGGGGACTAGGGCTAATAGATGGAAGTGTTGGTGGCTGGCAGTGACCTAGACAATTTGGCAGCAAAGGAACAAGATGATATTCTCCAATGAATCAAATGAATCTTTTGACAGCAACAAAGTTATGGAAGACGCAACTTTTATGTTGTGGACATGGCTGATGCATTTGGAGAAAGATTTTTCAATGCACTTCAATCAATGGAATAGTAATCTTAGAGTAGGCATTTTGTATCAGTAAAGATTGGCAACATAGCTTGTCAATACATTTTACTAATATGTTCTGCCTGGTTGTGGTTCGAATCTAGACTCCATTTAATCAGAGTCGGAACCATTCTTCGGGTAGTTAACCTTATGTATACTAGTACCTCTGGTACTCTTTTATTTATATAAAAAGTATTATCTTTGCTGATCAAAAAAATACGAGAAGGCCCTGCTCACAACAGCGATGATCCCAGGGCAGAGGCGAGGTCCAGACAGCGTGAGGTCCAGCTACGATGGGTCACAATCATCGGTCCACCTTGACATTCCGGCGGGAATCAAACAGTGGTTCTCCGATGCGTGGGTGGGTCGACTGAAGAACATGAAGACACTCAATGAAGTTGAAGAAGATATTTCATGGGAACTTGGGCCAGACATCGTGCCAAAATACCTAGGGGACGACATGTTCTTACTCCTAGGTCTCTCGGATACTAAGGCGGAAGCGGTGTCAACAGAGGAAGCTCAGCACGGGTCGACACCATTCCAAACGTTGGAGAAATGGAATTCCTTGAAGAGAACAAGGCAGAGACCAGTATGAGTGCAATGTTGGGGCATTCCCCTAGTGGCTTGGGATGCGGCGCAGATTCGAAAGCTTGTTGCAGCGATAGGGGAATTGGTGGAGATTGATGATGACATAGAGAAGTTCCGGAGGTTGGATAGAGCGAGGGTGTTAATAACCTTGGTAGGTGGGATGTTAGCACGAATGTCGAGGATGGCGCGCCTGATCTGAAAGCTGGAAATGGGACGGCGTCAACAACACAATCCACCATGGAGATAGTGCCAGCTTACGCAAATAAGGAAAAGGCAAAGATCAAATGGACGCATGTGGGGGGAGCAGGAAAAAGCAAAGCAGGGCAGATATGGCCTTTGAACCGGTCTCCGATGATTATATGCAGAGTAAAAAATCACAAGTCAACACAAGACCTGGTGGGCCAGCCCTAGACAAATCCAACGGTACACCTATCCTATTTGTAGATAGCACTGAGAGTTTAAAAAGTTGTGTTAACAACACCAAAGGCAAAGCACGTGATCAGAGTGATGGTGCTAGCGGGCCATTGTTATTGGGCCTTACCAACCTCACCACCCAAGCAACTTTAACTGAACAAGTTTTAAGCCCAACTATTAACAAACCTGATACCCCGGTATCTTTGAAGGTGTATTCGAAGAGCAAATGGCGCAAAAAGCAATAGGCCCACCATCAAATGAATGATAATACAAAGCATATAAATTGGGATCAGACCAAAGTGGGCCTCGAGAACACCAGCATGCTCAGAAAGGGGAATTTAACACCCATGAGTGCAGCACCAACCTCAACTGTTGCTAGCTCACACATTTTGCAGGAGGCAGAATATCATTGGAACATGGCAAAACAAATGGGGGTGTCATGTGGTACAAATCATGAGAGCATTATTGACATGATTTTGGCCATGGAAAACAGAGATAGAAAAGAGGCAGAGAAGCTGGGAAATAGAAGTGTGCCCCATGAACATTTTAACATATAATGTTAGAGGGTTAGGGAGGGGGATCAAATGGACTGTAATCAGAAGGTTAGTGAGGAAACACAGAGTAAATCTGCTATGCCTTCAGGAGACGAAGAAACTGCAAATTGACACCAAAATGTGCCAGTCTATATGGGGAGATACTGATGTAACCTGGGAAATGCAGCCTGCCACAAATACAGCAAGTGGTTTACTATGTTTGTAGAGTGAGAAAAGTTTTAATGTGGAAAGAAGGGTCAGTGGTAGGGGTTTATTCCGTTGGAAGGGGTATGGAGCAATGAAGCATAGAAGGTGTTTATAGTCAACATATATGCCCCTTGTGATACTCAAAACAAGAGAGTATTATGGGAGTCTCTAAGACAGCTCAAGAATCTGAATCCAAATGGACTATGGTGCCTGTTGGGAGATTTTAACAGTGTCAGAAATATATCGGAAAGGGTGGCCATATCACAGAGGGGGGCGGATGATACACCCATCAATGAATTCAATGACTGGCTAGAGGATCTTGAAGTTGTTGAGCCACCATGTATAGGGAGAAAATACACTTGGTTCAAACCAAATGGGACAACTAGAAGCAAACTGGATAGAGCACTTGTTTCCTCAGAATGGCTCACCAAATGGCCAGCTAGTTCAAAGTTTATTCTATAAAGAAATTTCTCTGATCACTATCCAGTGCTTTTCAAATCTAAAAATGCTGATTGGGGGCCCAAACCATTCAGAATACTTGATTGTTGGCTTAAGTATAAGTCATTTGGGAAGATGGTTAAGGAAAGCAGGACACAAACACAACAAAGTGGGTGGGGGCGGCTATGTACTCAAAGAAAAGATCAAATGTCTTAAGGAGAGGCTGAAGCTATGGAACAAGGATTAGTTTGGAGACACCTTCAAGAGGGTTCAAAAAATAGAGGTTGAGTTAAATAAGCTGGAAATTGACATAGCTGATAGACAGCTGACTTCCCATGAAAGTATGAACAGGAAGAGGCTGCAGCAAGATTTGTGGACAGCAGCCTAGTCACATGAATCACTAATGAGGCAAAAGGCGAGGTCTAGGTGGATCAAAGAAGGTGACTATAACTCCCGCTACTTCCACCTGTTGATCAACTCAAATCGAAGAACTAATGCAGTAAATGGAGTGTTCATAAAAGGTTCCTGGGTTGAGGAACCAAGCAGAGTGAAAGAGGAAGTCCGCAGATTTTTTCAGCACTGGTTCCAAGAATCCATGCAGAATAAACCAACTTTAAATGGCATCAGCTTTAATAGCATTGGGCAACAAGCAAACCAAATGCTAGTGGGTAGTTTCAGTGAGGAAGAAATAAGGAGGGCGGTATGGGATTGCGGTAATGAAAAGAGCCCAGGCCCGGATGGACTCAATTTCAAGTTCATCAAGCAATTTTGGCAGATCCTGAAACCTGATATCTTCCGCTTTCTAGATGAATTCCATGCTCATGGTACTTTCCCAAGGGGAGGCAATGCCTCATTTATTGCCTTAATACCTAAGGCTAATCCAAGGCGTAGTGAGCTGTGGGATCTAATCCTTAGAAAGAGTGAGAGAAAACTAGCTAGATGAAAACAAAGACAATTGTTATCCTTTGGGGGGCGAGTGACTCTTATAAGATCAATCCTAACATCTATCCCAATTTATTTTCTTTCTTTTTTCAGGATTCTCAATAAAGTGGCGGACAAGCTGGTCCAAATTCAGCGAAGGTTCCTATGGGGTGGTGGGCTGGATCAAAAGAAAATTGCTTGGGTCGAATGGGAAACAGTTTGTCTCCCAAAGGAAAAGGGTGGCTTGGGAATAAAAGACATCAGGACATTCAATAAAGCACTGCTGGAGAAGTGGAGGTGGAACATGTTACAGCAAAATACAAAACTTTGGGCTAGAATATTGGATTCGAAGTATGGAGGGTGGAGATCAATAGCTGAAGGTAGAAGAGCCAACAATGAATCAATATGGTGGCAAGATCTAATGGCGGTGACATGAATATCAAATGAATTACGTACTCCAAAATGAAACAAAATGGAAGGTGGGGTGTGGGGTCAAAATCAGATTCTGGGAGGATAGATGGTCTGGAGAAGGGGAGGCATTAATGATGAAATACCCAAGGCTGTTTCAAACCTCTTGTCAACAACAAGTCATTCAACAAGTGGGGAGCCATACAGAAACAGCCTAGGAATGGAAACTTCAATGGATAAGGCCTTTATTTGACAATGAAGTAGACACGGTTGTCGGTTTTTTGGAGGAAATATCACAGATCTCTATCCATCGACATATAGCAGATATGGAAACCAGAACCCAACGGCCACTACTCTACAAGGAGTGCATACCACTTGCTGCAAGAAGTAGCAGAGGAAAATCTGGATGATGCGTTTGTGGAGATATGGAAGCTACAAATCCCAGCAAAAGCAGCCATCTTTGCCTGGAGGCTAGTCAGAGACAGATTGTCAACTAAAGCTAATTTGCGAAGGAGACAAACACAGATAAATGACTCACTGTGCCCTTTCTGCAGAAACAAAGAGGAGGAAGCTTCCCATCTGTTTTTTGACTGTCCAAAAACACAACCCCTATGGTGGGAATCCCTATCTTGAATTAACAACCTGGGAGCATTTTCTGCCAACCCAAGCCAACATTTCATACAGCATACAAATGGCCTACATGGAGGGAAGCAGTACAGCAGATGGAAATGCTAGTGGGTAGCCCTAACCTGGACCATCTGGCAGCATAGAAATCGGATTATTTTCTCAAATGAACCATTCATTGGAAGTAAGATGCTGGAAGATGCAATGTTCCTTCTGTGGTCTTGGTTCAAAGAATTGGAGAAAGGGTTTGTAATGCACTATAATTACTGGTCTAGTAACTTACCAGCAACTTTCTGTAACTAGGATAGCAGGGCAGTTGAATGGTCAATGTAACAGTGTATTAGGTGTTTAGCTTGGATCATATCATTGGATCCAGCATCCTACCTAGTAATAATCTTCTACCCTTAGTACCCCTGGTACTCTCACTAATATATATATAAATATATTTTCGCTGATAAAAAAAAATTAATTTGAATCTATCTTTTTTATTATACAATGAATCTATAATTATTAATAAATTCATCAATTATTAATTTCAATTTCTTAATTTAGTTTGAGTTATTTATATTCAATTGAATTTGATTATTTATTCTAGGAATGTTACAATCCAATTACAAAGTATGAGAGATGAGTCTAACAATTAAAGTATAGGATTCAAATATGGGGATTATATGGGTTTGGGCTCTTTCATCACAATGTCTTGGTATGGAATGGTTGCTACATGGTCCGTATCTATCATAGGGTGAGTTTATGAAAACAACTCTTGTTACAATACAAAAGAATTTCAATAAACAGAAATACTTGATTAATCTAAGTGGAAAAAAAAATGAACATAAATTGAACAAAAGATTTATTCAAGATATAAATTATGCTCTCTAGCAACATCGAAACATGATATTAGCCTATGGGTCTGTTTGGGTAAGCTTATCTAGAAGTACTTCTAAAAAGAAAAAAAAAATGATCTTCTTCATAAGCTAAAACCAGCTTATGCATAAGCTAATTTGTAGAAGTTCTCGTATAGTTTTTCTAAAAGATGTAAGCCATGTGTGTGCCCAACAGACTTTTTCATATTTGAACCAGCAAGCTTTAGCAGGCAGGCCACAATAATCCAACAAAGTTACAACTTCAACAAACTTAAAGAATTTAAAAAATTGGCAGAATTATGATCTTTTATTGCAACATTTCAATGTGATTTTTAGAATGGATGAACTAAGTAACTAGATAATCTTACCACAGCCTTGCAACGCAAGAAAAGCCAATCATGCGGGCAATTATCCAATAAGTATATAGAGTCCTTTGGTTCTGCCACTGGGAAGAAACATATGTTGTTGAAAAAAACATAAAACTAAATTCCATCAAGAAAACATGAATTAGAAATATTCTTACAATTCCCAAGACCTCCCCATCCTTTATTGATGATGCCCCTCTGTCCAGTGATCTCCAATGCATCTACAATTATTTGTGTCATCCTTTTTGGTTCTTGAACAGGCTATAACAGAAGAATGAGAGAAAAACGGAATAAGATTAAAAAGTAAAGATAAAAATCATTCCTTTTTATAGGAAAAGAAATTTAAAAAGAGAAGAGAAGAGAAGCTCAAGCATAGAAAGAAGGATAAGAAATCCTCCACAAGATAAATAAAAGATAAAATTACAAAAAGAAAAAGAAAGAAGTATTGAAAGGAGGATAAGATATCCTCTCCACGAGAAAACTACTGATTGAGAAAATTTAAAAAAAAAAAAAAATATATATATATATATATAACAAGCTGAAATATATTGGATAATAAAAGAGAAAAGGAATGAATTTCATTGTGGTCCTACTATGCTACTATGTAATTTCTTTTTTCTGTTGACAAGTTTAAAGCTTAGACAGTTCTAGCTTGACGGAGAGTATTAGAAGATATGAAAATATCTAACTATATTTTAGAGTATCTTATATTATGCTTTGGTATTAAGTGTTATCCTATCTCCCCATTTTCTCTTAGGATTGGTTACATTTCCTTAACCCATGATTTATTTCCTACCGAGTAGTCCCCATTCTTGACCACAAAAGATGACTCCAAATACTCTTAATACTTTAAGCAAGCTCCAAAATAAATATTAGAGAGAAACAAATAAGAACACAAACAAACAAGTGTTAACCAAAGGAGTATACTTCCATCATCCTTAATATCATAGCCTTAAAAGCCTATTACCCCAACAACAACGGAACATAGAGACAAACTAACTAGACCTCTCGATTCCCATTTATATTATCATTTAGAGGTAATTTAGATTTCATAATTGGGTGTGATAAATATTGCAGAACCTTGACATACGCTGTGAATTGTGATAGATGGAAATTAGAAAACACCTTCTCATCAACAAACATTCAGTTATACGCATTAAAATTGGCAGGCTAAAGAGTCAAAATTCCTACAGTTAGGTTTATTAGCATATAGAAATAATATGTTAAATAAAATATATAATGAAAGAAAAAAAGACTCACCAGGCTACCAAATCCAATGTAAATAGGTTTGTCACCTTCTTCAAGCCATTTTACAAGGGACTCTGGTGGTTCATAGTTTGACGCAAGATCAAGAAAGCAAAACCCTACTACATCAATTTTTGGTCCCCAATCTGCAAAGCAGAACACATCAGATCCTTCAACCAAGAATCAAGTAATATAGTATAGGTGTTTATCTTAAGCAGTAGGCTTACTTTTATCCATAAGACCATAAAGATTAATCAGAAAATAAATTTACTGTTAAAAGAGAACTTAAGCTAGAAAGACTAATAACAATTGTCAATTGAATAAACTACTATAAGTCACTCAAAGGAATCTTGAAGCTTTATTCTACAAAAGGGAAAGCAGAAGAAGGCTTCTTGTTCCAAAACTGATAGGATCCCCTCTCCCCCACCTCATTAAATTTTTTTCTTAATTGAAAGAAATAATGTATTATGCGTTGAAGAACATAAACATAGAGAAAGGCAGAAAGCACTGTGTGTCTAGAGACTTCATGGATGCCAGTTTATATAGTATTATTGCATTGATTACAAATAAATAGAAGAGATAATGTTTCCTCTAAATCAGAGATACAGTTTCCATATAACATTAAATGGAAAGATTATTGCTTGATATTCAACACTCCCCCTCAAGCTGGAGCATATAAATCATATGCACCAAGCTTGTTACAAATGTAGTTAACCCGTGGACCCCTCAAGGCTTTGGTAAACACATCTGCCAATTGATCACAAGAATGAACAAATCTAATGATGATGTCACCTGACTCAATTTTCTGTCTAATAAAATGACAGTCCACTTCAATGTGTTTGGTTCTTTCATAAAAAACAGGATTTGATGCAATACTATATGGCAGCATAGGAATCAACTGATTTTCCAAGGAAAACGTTTTGATCCTTGTAAAGTCATGGACTATGCTATTTATCTAGCTTGGTCTTGGATAAAGGCTAAGGATAAAGATTTTAGTACTAGTTTCAACCATTGGTCCTCTAATATATCCACTTTCGTTGCTTAGTGGGGTTGGATCTGGTTGCTTGTTGGCTGTTTGTTGTTGTTTTTTGGAGGGTAGCAACTTGGTGCTTTGTAATCTCTTTTTCTGGTACTGGTCATCTTATTAATAATATATATATTTTCAGCCTTCCAAAAAAAAAAAAAAAAACGTAGAGCTTCCTGATTATCACAAATCAGGGTAATTTGTGCAGCTTCTTCAAACTTAAACTCTCTAATAAGTTGCTTCAACCAAATCAGCTCACATGATGCAAGAGCCATTGCTCTGTATTCGGTTTCAGCACTAGATCTTGTCACCACATTTTGCTTCTTACTCTTCCAGGATATGAGGTTTCATCCTATGATTACACAATACCCAGAAGTGGAACATTTACCACTAGGAGACCCAGCCTAATCAGCATCTGAATATCCAACAATCCGTACATGACCTCTGTCCTCATAGATAAGTCCTTTTCCAAGAGCACCTTTGATGTATTTCAAGATCCGTATAACTACAATCCAATGATCCTGGCAGGGAGAATTCAAGAACTGGCTCTGGCTCACCACACTGACTGCAAATGCTATGTCATGACATGTGATTGTGAGATAGTGTAGTTTCCCAACTAACCTTTGATATCTTCCTGTCAGCAAAGGGCTCCCCCTGATCGGGTACCAATTTGACACTAGGGTCCATAGGAGTGTCCACGGGCTTAGCATTCATAAGGCCAGTTTCTTCCACGATGTCACAAGCATACTTCCTCTAGGAGATCAGTACACCATCCTTGGACTAAGCAACTTTGATGCCTAAGAAATACCAAAGTTTCCCAAGATCCTTAGTTTGGAACTGACAAGAAAGGTATTGCTTCAATTGTGCTATGCCATGCTGGTCTCCTCACTAGGAACCAACCCAAACTGTGAGATAACAGTACAAAATCTGGCAAACCATGCTCTCGGAAACCATTTAAGTCCATAGAGGGGTCTGTGAAGTCGGCAAACCATGGTAGAGGACTCCCCCTGAGCAACAAAACCAGGTGATTGCTCCATGTATACTTCCTCCTCAAGATCTCCATGCAAAAAAGCATTTTTAATATTGAGTTGGAAGAGAGGCAGATGAGGAATGGCTGCAATAGAGAATAACAATTTGACAGAGTCCATCTTGGCCACAAGTGAGAATGTGTCAAAGTAGTCCAATTCAAACACCTGAGTGTAGCCCTTTGCCACTAATCAGGCTTTAAAACGATCAATCTTGCCATCGGCATCCAATTGGGGTACCACTTCTCTCGAGAGCTCACATCTCATCAATCATTGTCTGTCTCCATTCTGGGTGGGATAAAGCTTCACCTGTAGAGTGAGGAATAGACACAAAAGACAGAGAAGAACGACAAGTATAAAGTGAAGGAGAAAGACGATGATAACTCAAAGTAACGTAATGAGGAGATGGGTTACATGTGGAACGTGTACCTTTTCGAAGAGCAATGGGTAGGTCAAGTATAGATGGAGGGTCGGGATCTCGTAAGGTAATGAGTGGAGCCAAGGAAGAGTCGATCATGGTCTCAGTCTCAACTATAGGAGTAGGCGCAGGTGCCATTAGTGGTCGAGGACGTCTGTGATATACCTCAAATGGTCAGTTCTAAGGAGGATGCTCAAATGAGTCTTCCTGTGATACAAAGGGACAAGGAGCAGTAGAAGGATCTCCAAAGGGATGGATTGCTCAATATCACTGAAAATAGAAACAAACTCAAAGTATGGCACCGACTCAAAGAAAGACACATCACCAAAGATGAAATAACAATTGAATGTAGGAGAAAAACACCTATATCCTTTCTGGGACCGATGATATCCTAGGAAGACACACTTGATGGGTCGGGCTGATAGTTTGTAAAGACTAGGGGGCAAATTATGAACAAAGAAGGTAGAACTGAAGACATGAGGAGAGATAGGATGTAGAAGAGTATGGGGAAACAAAACATGTCGACAGCTGTATATTTATTTTTGGAATTAATAATCAAATTGGATAATTAGGATCAAGATCATATATTATTCTGATTTAAATCAGAATCAGATTACTCTGATTTGATCGGATTTTAGTCAAAATCAAATCTCTATGATTTGATCTGAATCTGATCCCTTTTATTTACTTTTCATTTTGCATTTATTATGTAATCAGGCAGCCCTGCCTATATATGTATCCTTATTATTTCTAAAATAATATAGTGAAAGTATTTCTTCCTCTATAATTTTTCCCTAGCAGTCCCTAAAATCACAACGCAGAATGATGAATTTGATCTTTGAGGACAGTTGATGGCATATGATTGTGGCTGTATTAGAGTAATACACAGACCTGCAGTTATTCAACTGCAGCTGTCTAGTTAGATTTAACCATAGTGGTTAAATTTCAGTTACAAAGTCAGTTGACAGTTACAAAGTTGGTTAGAAATCTGTTATCTGTAAATCTGTCTATAAATACAGACCTGTAATCTCAGAATCATTTTGCTAATGAAAATCATTATTCCATACTGGTGATACTGTTACTACTGCTCACACTGTGCAGCCAACTACTTCTGAAGATACTGCAGACCCTGTCTCTATTTCCACTACTTCTACAGCTGAAAATGAGTCCCCACCTCCCAGAACAGAAAATACACATCCAATACAAACCAGATCGAAGTCTGGTATACATCAACCCTGAATTCATCCCTCGCTACTTTTGGCTCACCGTGAACCTTAAGTGTAAAACAAGCTTTATCTGATCCAAGCTGGAAATTAGCTATGCAACAGGAGTATGATGCTCGTCTAAAGAATTCTACTTGGGATTTAGTACCGCTCCCACCTGATAGAAAGGCTATTGGTTGCAAGTGGATCTTTCGGGTAAAACAGAATGCTGATGGGCCTGTTAATAAATTTAAAGCTAGATTGGTTGCAAAGGGGGACAATCAAGTCCAAGGTTTTGATTTTTCTGAAACATTCTCTCCTGTGGTGAAGCCGGCTACAATCAGACTTATTCTTACCCGAAACAGTTACAAATCAGTGGAAACTTTTTCAGTTAGATGTGACTAATACTTTTCTGAATGGGTTTCTCAATGAAACAGTTTACATGTCTCAACCTCCAGGTTTCAAAGCTTCTGATCCTTCCTTGGTTTGCAAGTTAAAGAAAGAGACCTTTGTATGGTCTCAAGCAGGCCCCAAGGCAGTGGTTTGAAAGACTGCAGTTGACTCTCATTCAGTTTGGATTTGTTGCTAGCAAATGTGATCCTTCATTATTTATTTACACAACATCATCTCACACAGTCTATCTTTAGGTCTATGTGGATGATATCATCATCACAGGAAGTTCTGTTGACTTAATTCAGCAACTGACCTCTCAACTAAATGCCAGATTCTCTCTCAAACAGCAGGGTCTTCTTAACTATTTTCTTGGAATAGAGGTCAAAACACAACCTGATAATTCTTTGTTACTAACTCAGAGCAAGTATGTTCGAGATTTGCTTCAGAAAACTAACATGACACTAGCTCAAGCAATCTCTTCTCCTATGAATTGACACTAACTCATCAAGACAGGTTCTGATCTGTTTGCTGATCCCACTATGCATTGTTCTGTGGTAGGAGCCTTACAATACTTAATCACAAGGCCAGAAATTAGCTTTGCTGTGAACAAGGTTTGTGAGTTCATGGCAAACCCTTTGGAAACTCACTGGACAGCAGTGAAACGTATTCTAATATATCTCAAGGGCACACTCTTGTATGGACTTCATCTGAGACCTGCGACTTTGGGGCCACCCTACTGCATAAGAGCTCTTTGTGATGCTGATTGGGCATCTGACATTGATGATAGAAGATCAACATCAGGTGCTGCAGTTTATTTTGGTCCAAACTTAATCTCTTGGTGGTCTTGCAAACAAAAGGTAGTTGCTAGATCAAGTACTGAAGCCGAACATAGAAGCCTAGCCCAAACTACAGCTGAAATTTCATGGATCAAGACATTGCTGACTGAAATAAAAGTCCCATTCAGAACTCATGTGATCTTCAGTGATAATCTGAGTGCTGGGGCTCTCACTCATAATCCGGTTCTTCATGCTCGGACAAAACACAGGGAGATTGACATCTTTTTTGTTAGGGAAAATGTCCTCACCAAGCAGCTAGTTGCTCATTACATTCTTGCATTAGATCAGTGGGCTGATGCACTGACAAAAGCTCTTTCTGCCACAAGGTTTATGTTTCTCGGGCAAACTCAATGTAGTTGACACTTTGATTAAGTCTCAACTTCCTTGAGTTTGAGGCGGAGTATTAGAGTAATACAAAGACCTGCAGTTATTCAACTGCAGCTGTCTAGTTAGATTTAACCATAGTGGTTAAATGTCAGTTACAAAGCCAGTTGACAGCTACAAAGTTAGTTAAAAATCTGTTATCTGTAAATCTGTCTATAAATACAGATCTGTAATCTCGGAATCATTTGGCTAATGAAAATCATTATTCCCTTTATCAGTTTTTCACTTCTCTCAAATATCTCTCTAGTTTTCTTTTAGGCTGTGAGAACAGCATCGGGCCAAAAACGGGAAGGGACATTGCCATGGAGAAGTAGTGTCCGGGTTGTTTCAACAAGATGCCTGTTTTTGTGTTCGGCAACCCGATTTTGTTGAGGGGTATAGGCACATGAAGTTTGGTGAAGAATACCCTTAGATGCCATAAACTTTTGAAACTGATGTGACAAGTACTCACAGCATTGTCACTGCGAAGAGTTCTTATAAGAATCCCAAATTGGGTTTGAATTTCATTATAAAACTGCTCAAAAATGGAAAATATTTCAGATCTATTTCTCATTTAAAATAGTCATGTAAAGTGACTGAAATCATCTATAAATAACAAAATATTTGAAACCAGAGAGGGTTATTATTCAAGACGAACCCCAGACATCAGAATGGACTAAAGCAAAAGGGGACACAGCCTGCTTATTGACACAATCAGGAAAAGACTGACAAATGAGTTTTCCTAATTGACATGACTCACAATGGAAAGAAAACAACTGGGATAAACTAGGTACCAACTTCTGAAGAACGAGATCAGGATGTCCCAACTGAGCATGTATGGTAAGTGGAGATGTTGCGGTAGAACACGCCTTTGGTGAGGCTGACAGGTAATATAGACACTCACATCTGGTGCCAATCATCCGTCCCGAACTCCGGTCCTGCAAGGTAACAGTATCTTTAGTGATTGTTATCAAACAGTCAAGGGATTAGGTGAGGCAATGAATAGGAAGATTAAAGGGACAATCAGTACAAATAAAACAGACTCAATAGTAAGGGAGGGTAGGTGATGGGTGGTGCTGATTCCCTGTGACTGTGTTTGTGAATCGTTTGCAAAGGTAATAATAGGTATATTGTCGGTCATGGAAAAGGATGACAAAAAAGAGTGATTACCAAATATGTGACCAGATGCACTGGAATCAAGCACCCAAGGACCTGGAGTAGGAAACTGTGAGATACAGGCAAATGAATTACCAGATTGTGCTACCAAAGCAGCGGCACCAGAGTTCTGACGACTCTCACACCACCGGAGAAAATCATCATATGTTGCTGGGGTGACTCATGGTTGCTCAGTAGTTGGAGGTTTATCAGCTATTGAGGAAGAAGCCACATTAGCTGAATGAGCAAGCCTGTAATCAGGAGGCTTGCCATTTATTTTCCAGCAACGATCAGTAGTGTGATTATCCTTATGGCAATGCTCACACCACCTATGTCAATTCTTCCAAGACCGTGTCAACCCACTGTTCTGAGAGGCAAGAGCAGAAGTATCACCCACCAAAACTGAAGATAAGGTACTAGTACGTTTAGGTAGAACCTATAGAAGAGCAGAAGATGTCCTAGTCATAGTAGGAAGTGCTGGAGACCCCAAAATCTGGTCACAGGTAGCAGAGTACTCCGGAGGCAAGCCAAAAAGGGCAAACGTCATAAAGAAGGTACTGCGATTTTCAAGTTCCTTCTTGGCTTCTTCAGGTTTCGCAACAGCAGGAGGGAAAAATTCATTGCAGTCATGGAGTGCAGGATGGAGTCTGCCAAGATAGATTGACATTGAGCCATCAAACCATTGTGGAGCAACGAGAGTCATCAACTCTTAGCACACTGCATACAGCATTGAGCGTCATTAGTGTAGAGAGCTCTTGCTTCTGACCAAACCGATTCACATGTAGCATAAGGGCGAAAAACCGGTTTGATAGAAGGGTAAATGGTGGATTTGATGACACTGCATAACTGGGCATCAAGCTTTAGCCACTTAGCACACTCAGTTTTCGGTATAGAATCAACAATAGAAGTGAGGTGTTCTTTGTACCCTTGACCACTAATCCAAAGGAGAATGTCAGAAGCCCATGTAGAGTAATTGGAACTGTCCAACTTCTCTGTGGAAAGTGTGAAGTTTGAAAGCAAGGCCTCAAGTTTAGATGTTTTAGTAGCTCTAGAAGACGCCATAGGACACACGAACAGAACCTGCAACAACAATGAATGATAAAGCAGAAGTCTAGACAACAAAGGGGGTGCAAGCACTACAAGTCTGATTGCCCCCAAACTCTAGGGGTTAGGTCGCAAGGAGGGGGGGTTGCCGGCATGCAAAACACTGCCTGAACGAAGGCTCCACACGCTGACAGTGCACGTCTGAGCGTGGCTGTTTGGCATATGGAAAAAAAACATGCATGAGGGCACATCTGTGACCGGAAAAGGATGTCGTCAACAGTGTTGTGTAGATCGGCGAACCACGATTCCGACGATGGTGTTGGTGCCGGAAAAAGTCGTTGGACGGCGGCGGATCGTCGGAAATGTCTTTGGGGACAATGGTGACAAACAGAAATGTTAACCGGAGAGAGAGAGAGAAAGCTCACGGTTCATGAAAAAAAAAATCCTTCGGGGACAATTGGTCATCCAGGCAAGTACGGTTCCAAAGGCTGCCTTTCTTAGAGGCTCTAAATACCATGTTGAAAAACAGAAACAGAGAAAGGCAGAAAACACCATGTGTCTAGAGACCTCACAGATGCCAGTTTATATAGTATTATTGCATTGATTACAAATAAATAGAGTAGATAACATTTCATCTAAACATTGCATTGATTACAACATTGTAAGGGTAGTTGTTCCAACAAAGAATAGTTATTAATGTACCTAGTTAGTCACATATTCATGTATCTAGGAATTCACATGCATGTACATAGGTACTAGAACTTCATTAATATTCTTGTAAATTTCAAATTATATTTACTCCCTAAGTCTATATAAATATAGATCAGCTGAGTGGGTTAAGCACTCAAGCATTTCACAAATTCTAGTCTCTTCAACATGGTATCAGAGCCACCTTGTTTGTTCTTTAAAGGTTTCTGCATCTGGTTAGCAGAACCTAAAGTCCCGTCTTTGTACCTTTGTCCAAACAGCAACCTCAATATCCAAAAGTCCCTTCCACCGATTAGACAACTCTTTGACAAGTGTTGAAATGGCTTCAGACTCTTGGAAAACTGATGGTCCTGTCTTCTCTATCTCCGGAACACCAACAATCACTTCAGAAAAATTGAATGGAAAAAATTATTTAGCATGGTCAGCCTCTGTTGAACTTTGGTTTCTTGGCCAAGGTTATCATGAACATCTAGAGCAATCCTCAAAAAAGATTTCAGAAGACAAATGCGAGCAGTGGAAGAAACTTGATTATCAGCTTTGTGCTCTCTTGTGGCAGTCTGTTGAGCCAGCTATACTGACAAATTTCAGAGCCTTCAAAACTTGTTATTCTTTCTGCAAAAAGGCCCAAAGTGTTTTTGCTAATGACATTCAACAATTGTATGATGCTGCTCAGAAATTGACCACTCTTAAACAAACTGATCATGACATGGTTGCATATGTTTCGAAAGCCCAATCTGCAATGGAGGAGTTAAAATTATCATTGGAAGCCGATAACCTTGAAGACATAAAGACGAAACTTGATAATCTATTTATGGTGTTGGTACTACGTGGGATGCATCCAGATTTTGATCATATTCGTGACCAAGTCTTAACTGGCCAAGAAGTTCCTTCTCTAGAGAATTTAATTACTCGGCTCATTCGAGTCCCCTCACCAAAAATAGGAGGAAATTCATTTGACAGTATTGAAACTTTTGCCATGGTATCTAATCGAGGGGGACAAGGTGGTCGTGGAAACCGAGGAGGACGAGCTGGAAGAGGCCCTCAATGTTCTTACTGTAAGAGTGTGGGCCACACACAAGACACTTGTTATTCTATTCACGGATTCCCCGAAAATCGATGAATATTTCAAAGTCTGAAACATCTGAGATAAAGTTTTTGGAGGCTGATTATCAAGAGTATCTCCAGCTAAAAGCTGTCAAGGAATCTCAAACATCATCTGCTATAAGTGGTCATAACTCCACTACCTGTATTTCCCAATCTGATAATAATCAAAGTCCATGAATAATTGATTCAGGTGCTTCTGATCACATTGCTGATAATAGTTCATTATTTTCATCCCTCTCTCCTAAAATTCCTCATTTCATTACTTTAGTCGATGGTTCTAGAGTTGCAGCAACAGGAATCGGCCATGTATCACCCACTTCTTCTTTATCTTTAAACACTGTTTTTCTGATACCTAGTTGTCCTTTCAATATAATATCTCTTAGTCAGCTTACTCGTTCTCATAATTGTTCAGTAACATTTAATGCTAACTCCTTTGTCATATAGGTGGTACGGATCGGACGATTAGCGTAAAACATGAATCTCATGGTCTTTACTACCTCAAGCCTAATCTTTCTTGGGTTTGCAGTGCTGCCACATCATCAAAGCTCCTTTATGAACGTTTGGGACACCCACATTTATCTAAATTAAAAATAATGGTTCCAAGTCTTGAAAAAATAAAGGACCTATTTTGTGAGTCATGTCAACTAGGAAAGCATGTTCGTTCTTCTTTTAGGCATGTTGAAAGTTGTGTTGATTCCCCTTTTTCGGTTATTCACTCTGATATATGGGGTCCTAGTCATGTTTCGTCTAGGTTATAGATATTTCGTTATTTTCATTGATGAATTTTCTCGATATACTTGGGTTTTCTTAATGAAAGAACGATCTGAAATTTTGTCCATTCTCACTTCTTTTGTTAATGAAATTAAAACTCAGTTTGGTAAAACAATTAAGATCCTTAGGAGTGATAATGCAAAAGAATACTTTTCTTCTGCTATTTCTTCTTTTTTGTCAACGCAGGACATTCTCCATCAGTCCTCTTGTCCTCATACTCCTCAACAGAATGACATTAAGGAAGAACAGGCATCTTGTTGAGACTGCTCAGACATTATTACTTCATGCCAATGTACCTATCCGACATTGGGGTGATGCAGTTTTGACAGCTTGTTTTTTGATAAATCGGATGCCTTCTTCCTCTATTAAAAATAAAATACCACATTCCATTTTGTTTCCTAAAGAACCGTTGTTTCATGTTGATCAACGTATTTTTGGATGCACCTGTTTTGTTCATAACTTGTCTCCAGGTCTTGATAAGCTTGCTGCTCGAGCCATCAAATGTGTTTTCCTTGGATATTCTAGATTACAGAAAGGTTACCGATGTTACTCTCCTGTTCACAATCGTTATTATATCTCTGCAGATGTAACATTTTTTGAAGAAAAACCATACTTTGCTCCCTCCATGGTTGAGTCCTATACTCTTCAAGAAGTTTTTCCTATTCCCTATCTTGGTCCATCACCTTCTTTGCAAGAATCAGAGTCAACTAGAGATTCTACCATAGATATTCCTGACAATCCTCCACTTGAGCAAACTCAAAGATCACCCATCATATATCAACGTCGTCCTCGAATTCCTGACATAGAACTTGAAGGTAATGAAAGACCAGTTGAATCATGTCCTACTCCAGCGGACAACCCGACCATGGACCTACCCGAAGAGAATCTTGACTTGCCCATTGCTCTTAGGAAAGGTACTCGATCTACGCATAATCCTTATCCTATTTATAATTTCTTAAGTTATCATCGTCTCTCTTCTTCGTACCATTCTTTTGTTTCCTCTTTATCTTCTGTTTCTCTTCCTAAAAATCTTTGTGAAGCACTTGATCATCCAGGATAGCGACAAGTCATGATTGATGAAATGCAAGCTTTGGAGCATAATGGTACTTGGGAGCTGGTTCCTCTTCCCCCAGGCAAGAAACCTGTTGGTTGTCGATGGGTATATGCTATAAAAGTTAGGGCCAATGGACAGATTGATCACCTCAAAGCTCGATTGGTAGCCAAAGGTTATACCTAGATTTATGGCCTAAATTATGGAGATACTTTCTCCCCTGTGGCTAAAATTACTTCTATTCGACTCTTTCTTGCCATAGCTGCCATCGTCATTGGCCACTATATCAGTTGGATATTAAAAATGCATTCCTACATGAGGAATTTGAAAAGGAGATTTATATGGAGCAACCACCAGGATTTGTTGCTCAAGGGGAGTCTAGCTAGGTTTGCAAACTTCGAAGGTCTCCTTAGGGACTCAAACAATCCCCACAAGTTTGGTTTGGAAAATTTAGCTCAATTGTTCAAGTTTTTGGGATGAAATTCAAGCTTCCCAAACAATCCCCACAGAGATTGGTTGGGAAGCTTATCTACCTCACTATTACAAGGTTAGATATTTCCTTTGCAGTTGGAGTGGTGAGTCAATTCATGCAATCTCCTCATAATGATCATTGGGATGCAGTAATTTGAATTTTGAGATACATTAAAAGGACCCCAGGACAAGGACTACTTTATGAAGATAAAGGAAGCACTCAAATAGTTGGATTTTGCGATGCAGATTGGGCAGAATCGCCCAATGATAGGCGTTCCACTTTAGGATATTGCGTGTCTATTGGAGGAAATCTTGTCTCACGTAAGAGTAAGAAGCAAAATTTTGTTGCAAGTTCTAGTGCAGTGGCTGAATATAGAGCTATGGCTGTAGCCACATGTGAGCTCATTTGGATTAAACAACTTCTTCAAGAATTGAAGTTTGGAAATACTCACAAATGAAGCTATGTTGCGATAATCAGGCAGTCCTACATATAGCTTCTAATCCGGTATTCCATGAGAGAACTAAGCATATTGAGATTGATTGTCATTTTGTTCGGGAGAAAGTCCTTTCTAAGGAAGTTATTACTGAATTCATTAGTTCTAATAATCAACTAGCAGACATCTTTACAAAATGTCTAAGGGGACCAAGAATTCAAAATATTTGTTCCAAGCTTGGAGCATTTGACTTATATGCTCCAGCTTGAGGGGGAGTGTTGGAATTACAACATTGTATGGGTAGTTATTAATGTACCTAGTTAGTCACATATTCATGTATCTAGGAATTCACATGCATGTACATAGGTACTAGAACTTCAATAAAATTCTTGTAAATTTCAAATTGTATTTACTCCCTAAGTCTATATAAATATAGATCGGCTAAGTGGGTTAAGCACTCAAGCATTTCACAACTTCTAGTCTCTTCAATAAAATCAAAGATGCAGTTTACATATAGCACTAAATGGAAAGATTAGTGCTTGATATTCAACATTAAGCATTATTTTCATTAGTCAGAAAGATCAAAATAATAATTATAGTAAAACACACAAACATAGAGCTCAGACTATAAAAATCAAGGGACTTAGTATAACAATATATTTTTTTTTGGAAGGCCAAACTTAATATAACATATAACAATGACTACATAAACAAAATGTGAAGAGTGGAATCTAGAGAACCCACCTTTTGGTTTAGGAACAAGATGAGGACTCCATATATATGCATGTGGAACATCAGTTTCAGAGCCTTGTGAGCCACTTAAATATGTGACTGGTCGTAGCTTCAACTTTTTCTTCCTAAGATCATTAATCATGTCGCGTATTCCGAGCCAAATCAAAGAGTCAACTATTTGATATGAAAGCTGAACAGATATAAATGACCAATATTTAGTTACACTTAAACATGAAGGAAAAAAATTAGGAGGGGGTGATAAGAAAAAGCAATGAATAAAGAATTCACCCTATAACCAGCCTGTTGCTTTACACGTGACAGCGGATGCGGAAATTCGGTGGTTGGCCTGGGGTAAATGATAAACTACTTGTATAAAATGCAAAATTGACTCACCAAGAAAACTAAAAGAAACACAACCAATTGTTAAAGAACTAGTAAAAACAATTAACGAGAAAATAACTAAAGAAATGATTGTGACAACAAGAGGAAACTTACGTCCATGGCATTGTGAAAAAAATATGAATTGGAATTTTAAGTGCCTCTGCCACATGGGTATGTCCTAAAGATGTATCAATGTCAATGGCAAAGTACAACATAGATATGCATCAAACAGTCATATTTGCTAGTTTAATTAGACAAGCACAAAGAAAGGATCAAGTAGCAAGAAAGGTGAAAGAAAGATAATGATATTAGAAAGAGTAACCCAAAATAGAAAATGGAGTGAAAAATATTTCATGACAACTTTAAAAAAAAAACTAGCATTCCTTTCATGTTGTTGAGATATGATATGAATTTGTTATGATACTATGGAGATTTAAGAGATATGATTTATATCTTTAATAGCTTATTTCTAGGAAACCTCTTATCTTTTCAGTAATCAGTATCTAGAATTTTATCTCTAAGATTTAGATTAGATTTTATTCGATATGTTGAGAGAAAAGTTTTTGTGTAACAGAGAGAGAACAGATATTATTGAATATGACAAAAGTTAGTTACAGAGAGGTATTTATAGACCTCTGAGCTGAGTACAAAACTATTAATAGCAAAGAGGGAGGTGCTGTTAGTTTTTACAAAACTGTTTTAACAGTTATACAAATATATACTCTAATACCCCCCTCAAACTCAAGGGGAAGAGTTTTCAGAGGAAAAACTCTTTACATTGAGTTTGTCCCTGAGAAATTCAAATCGAACTGAAGAAAGAGGCTTAGTAAGCATGTCGGCCAACTGATCTAGAGCTGGAATATGCAAGATGAAAAGCTGTTTGGCCAGAACCTTTTCCCTAATGAAAAAGACATCAATCTCCATATGTCTAGTGTGACTGTGGAACAAAGGATTATGAACAATGGACGCAGCACTCTAATTATCACAGTAGAGAACAGGAGTGGTAAAAGAGACTTGCAACTCTGTTAGCAAGGCATGAATCCATGTCAACTCAGCAAAGGTTTGAGCCAAACTACGGTATTCAGCTTCAGTGCTGGACCTGGCAGTGACCTTTTGTTTGCAAGACCACCAAGATATTAGATTTGGACCAAGAAAGATGGCTGCCCCTGAGGTGGAACGCCTGTCATCCACGTCAAACGCTCAATCAGCATCACAAAATGCACGAAGAGCCAAGGGCTTGGTAAGAGAAGCAGGCTGAAAAAGTAACCCATGAGACAAGGTACCTTTGAGATACCTCAAAATCATTTTAACTGCTGCCCAATGAGATTCAAGAGGTTTAGCCATAAACTGGCAGACTTTATTGACAGCAAAGCTGATTTCAGGTCTAGTTAAAGTAGCATACTGTAGTGCACCCACCACTGAATATATTTGCTTTGAGTCATCACTATTGAGTTATTAGGTAGATACTTGATCTCTAGGCCCAAGAAATAATCCAAATGACCAAGTTGCTTAAGAGAGAAGGCAATGAGTGGTTTAGTAGTTAACTACTGAATGAGAGAAGTGGAACTGCCTGTGATTATAATATCATCCACATAAACCAGAAGATAGACAATGTGATTCTGATGCCTGTAGATAAACAGGGAAGAATCATACTTGCTGAACACAAAACCAAACTGAAGAAGAGTAGACTTTAACCCATCAAACCACTGCCTTGGGGCTTGTTTTAAGCCATAGAGGGCCTTGTTAAGTTTGCAAACAAGAGACCTATCCCCAACTTCAAAGCCAGGAAGCTGTGTCATAAACACTGATTCCTCAAGAACCCCATTTAAAAAGGCATTGTTTACATCCAGCTGAAACAGCTCTCAACCATGTGAGAGAGCAAGGGTAAGAATAGTACGAATCGTGATAGGCTTTACCACAGGGGAAAAGGTCTCATGAAAATCGAAACCATGAACTTGATGAAAACCCTTTGCTACCAACCTTGCTTTAAACTTGTTAATAGAGCCATCAGCATTTTCCTTAACTCTAAAAACCCACTTACATCCAATAGCTTGCCTGTTGGAAGGTAAAGGAACTAAGTCCCAAGTTCAGTTCTTCAGAATAGCATCATACTTCTATTGCATGGCAGCAAATTAATCTGAATTCTCAAGGGTCTGTTTGATAGTTTTAGGCTCAGAATGAACAAGAAATAAGGAAGGATGAAGTCTTGGATTGTGAATCCCAGACTTGGACCTTGTTTGCATAGGATGAGTGTTAACTAGAGTAGAGTTAGCAACAGGAACAGACTCAGAAGATGGTAAACTAAGGGTGGTGGACTATGATGTTTGAGGATGTAAAGGAATGGACTCAGAGGGTGAAGATTGTTGAGAAACACAATGAGACTGTAGAAGTGTTGACTGGAATAGGAGAAAAACCAGGGGGAACACAAGGTGCAGGAGAGGAAAGGGAAGGAGACAGTTGAGATGATTGGAAAGTATGACTCACAGATGGTGGGGACAGATTAGGACTAAGACTGAAATAGGAATCAAGATTCTTTACTGAGTTAGGAGAGAGGGAAATAGGTCAGAGTAAGGAAACCTTAGTTCATTAAACAAGGCATCTTTAGAAATGTAGATTCTGCCAGTTTAAGGCAGACACTTATAACCTTTGTGAGAAGAGGAATACCCTAAAAACAGACACTCTTGAGACCGAAAGTCAAGCTTGTGCGCATGATAAGGCCTCAATAATGGAAAGCATGCACAACCAAGGGTTTTAAGAAACTGAAAATCAGGGTCCTTGTTGAACCGAGTGACATAAGGAATAGCAAAGTTAAGGCAGTGGGAAGTCTATTAACTAAACAGATAGCAGTGGTAAAAGCATAATCCCAAAATTGTAAGGGTAAAGATGCATGATATAATAAAGTAAGACCCAAGTCAACAATATGTCTATGTTTTCTTTCAACCACACCATTTTGGTGATGAGTGTGGGGACAAATAATTTTGTGAGAGATGTCATGAGAGGCTAGAAGGGCAGAAAAGGGTCTATACTCACCTCCCCAGTCAGATTGTACACTTTTGATTTTTAGTATTAAGTTGTAATTCAACCATGGACTTAAAGGTTTGAAAAACAAATAGAGTTTCAGCTTTAGATTTAATAGGAAATATCCAAGTGTATCTGGAAAAAGCATCAATAAAGGACACAGTATTTAAAACCAGCATAGGAAGTTAAATGAGAAGGTCTCCACAAGTTTGTAAAAATAAGCTCCAAAGGAGAGTATACAAAAGTAGAAGAGTGAGAGGGCAATCTATGAGACTTTCCCATACAACAAGAGGAGCAAAAGTCTGAACAAATTTTATTAGATGAGAAAATATTACAATGATTGAAGACTAGCTTCATAACATGACAATTAGCATGACCCAACCTAGCATGCCACAAACTAACATTGCTAAGAGATGAAATTACAGAATTAGAAACTACATTGGGATTTTATTGACAGATGTATCTGCACTATACAAGTAACCATCTGTAACTGAGCTAACAGGTGAAGCTGAAGTGGACAACAACAGAGATGAATAGTCTTGAAGCTTGAGATTATGAAAGGAGTAAAGACCATCAGCACCAACAACTCCCTGGAGAAGGACTTTATTGGTCCCCTGAGATTTAACAAGACAAACGTGAGGATGGAACTCAAAGAAAACAGAATTATATTTGGCAAATTGACTCACTCAACAAATTTTTTGTTATTGAAGGAACATGCAATAATTTGTGAAGTTTAAAAGTGATTTGAGAGTCATTAGGAGACACAAATGAAGAGGAACCAGCAGCAGAAATACTTAAACCTTTCACCATTTCCTATAAAAATCTGTTCAGGCCCATATCAAAGTGACTAAATTGTTTGATGTTCTGAGGTTCACCGGTTACATGAAAGCTAGCACCAAAATCTGGAATCCAAGTGGAGTTAGCATTTCCATTTCCATGAGAAGTGGAGTTGGTAAGCATAGCACTTGGTTAAGTTGATGCTGGAGCAACAGTTCCAGATTTGGAATTGGGATTAATCCAAGTATTGGAGTTTTTGGCAGAACCAGAGGAGTAGGGAATGGGTTGAAGTGTTGTTGGATCAAAGAAGGTGAGCAATTTATGAGGCTAAAAACTCATGTTAGACCTAAAGTGGCAAACATTTGCAATGTGGTCATACTTAAGGCAAATTTGATTAGGTCATAAGTTCAATACTCAGTCATAAGCTCGTGCTCCTTTGGATGTCATTCACTCTGACATATGAGGGCCAAGTAGAGTCACTTCAGTTTTAGGTCATAAGTACATTGTCACTTTCATTGATTAGTTTTCTAGATGTACATAGGTCTTACTTAAACAAAGATCAGAACTATTTAGCGTATTTCAAACTTTCTTTAAGGTAATTCAGAATCAGTTTGTTGTTCTATTTGCATTTTACGAAGTAGCAATGCAAAAGAATATTTCTCAACTTCTAATTCTTTTATGGCTAATAATGGAATAATACATCAATCTTCATGTCCTCATACTCCTCAGCAAAATGATATCGCAGAGCGCAAGCATCATCATATCATTGAGACTGCACACACCTTACTCATCCATGCCAATGTTCCTATGATGTTTTGGGGTAATGTTGTTCTCACTCCCGTATACTTAATCAACAGGATGCCATCTTCTTCAACACAGAACAAGGTGCCTCATTCCGTACTATGAGATAGGTTTCTATCTTATATTTATTATTAGGCAATAATCAGATATTCTATTTTCTATAAATCAGTAATTGATTGATTCCTGTAATCAATACTGATTCTGTTTATGCATTATAAATAAAGAACAAGAGTGTGAAGTTAACACATAACATACAGTAAACACTGTTTAAATGGTATCATAGAGCTAGGTCAGTTTCTTTTCCTTTTTTTTTCAGCGTGCATGTTTCCTGTTTGCGTGAACAGTAACACAAAGCACTGCGGGCTTCCATTCACCACCGTTGAGCCTCCTTTTCTCCAGCACGGCACCACTAGAATCACCTCTCCCCCCCCCCCCCCCCAAGCTATCAAACCCCGCCTGACCCACCATCGTCCGCCGCCAGACGCGCCGCCACTTCACCAGCGCATGGACCTCACGCGCCTGCACTAAATAGGCACGTGAGTCTTTTTCTGGCTTACCCACTCACCAATGACCCCTCCGCTGCACTCGTCAACCTCCGGCGCAACTTACCAACCCCTTGTTTGGCACTTTTTAAGTGTTTTCTCATGGTCACTTCCGCTACGACCACTAGTTTCGTTTTTACGTTCGCTACTGTTCCGCTGATCCATTGGAAAAATTAACTGGGACCGCAAACTACAGTACTTTGGGCCGCTGCTGTTTAGTTTTGGTTCCAAGGCCAAGGCTGTGCGGATCACCTGACCACCAAACTGACAAACGTTCCAGCCGACAATCAAGCCCATTGGAAGCAAATCAATGCCTCCTTATGCAGTGTGCTATGGTTCTCTCTTGCTCCCAACCTTTAGGTCGAATACTAGGCTTTTACAAACGTGCTATGATGTATGGACCAAGGCCAAGAAAGTTTACTCCAATGATGCCCATCGTTTCTACAGTGTACTCACTAGCTTAATGAATATTAAATTGGAGAACATGGACATGCAGACCTACCTCAATAAGCTTGATCATTTGACTGCAGAATATTCCACTGTTTTCTACGTACTATTCCCTGATGCACCAGTGCTACTGTTCCTCCAAGCATCGCTTCTACATTTCAGTTGATGTTACATTCCTTGAGGACACACCCTTCTTTGCATCACCCCAAGAATCAGAGGATATCTCAGGTACTACCTATTCCTGACCTTACTCCTATCACTCAGTTCATGCCTGCCATCGATCAATCAGTCTCATTTTCTCCATTAGAGCCTCCTAGTCCTCAGCCATTTCAAGTTTATCAGTGTCGCCGACCACGTTTTGCTCCTGCCGAGACCCATGACAAACTGACGATTTAGAAGATTCACATGACTCATCTCCTAGACCAATCACTTCCCCTTCTACTTCGAATCCTCGAGTTCTCAGATGACCTTCCCATGTGACTCATCTCCTAGACCAATCACTTCCCATTCTACTTCGAATCCTCTTGAGTTCTCAGATGACCTTCCCATTGCTCTCCATAAAGGTACAAGTTCTAGTGCAATGCTCATCCCATTTATAATTTCCTCAGCTATCATCATTTATCCCCTTCACATTATACCTTTGTCTCTTCTATCACCATTCCTAAGTCTCTGCAGGAAGCTCTTTCTCATTCAGGTTGGTGACAGCCACGGCCTATGATTGATGACATGACAGCGTTAGAATCAACTCAAACATGGACTCTTGTGCCTCCTCCTCCTGGAAAATCCATTGTTGGATGTCCTATACTATCAAAGTGGGTCCCAATGGCTTTATATTATGCCAAATGAGTTTCTAGGCCTCTATAGCTTACATAAATCATCAACTCTAGTTAAATATGACGTCCTAATTGGTCAATCCTTGTCAAGTACACTTCACAATGGCTTTATTTTGCTAGGAAATCTTGTATACTGCTCAAATATGGCAGTGAAAACTGAAAACTTTCTCAAGCTTGCTCGCATAAGCTAATAAAAACACTAATCCAACATTATTTCAAAATTTAGAAACTCGTCATATTCACTTTATAAGCAAATATAGATGCACAAACTCAGCCAAGAATATTATTATTATCTACATGTAACTAACAAGAAAGCATACCATATGCAGGGGGGTTAGCAATGATTGCATCAGCTTTAAATGGGACACCAGAATCAATATCAGGTTCTTTACAGGCTGGAAGCAGAGAGTTAATAATTTCTTTCATTTGATTTCGCTGAATAGGTATCTCAGAAGGTCCCGATGGCAGAAATCCCTTATTTTTAACCATATCTGCTCAAGAAAGAAATCAAAAGTAAAATAATAGAACAAAGTTCTAAAGAGGACAGATATAAACTTTCAAGATCTGAACTAAGGCTCTGTTTGATTGGGAAGAAAGCGAGAGAATAGAAAAATAAAATAAAATTTGAATTGAATAGCAAATGGAAAAAAGAAAATTTTGAAACATTGATTGTAAAAGTCAAGTTTTCCTTCCATTTTCTCTTCAACCAAACAAAAGAAAATGCATCTTTATCCATCCATTCTTTACTCCCTATTTTCTTTCATTTCTTCCAAATACACCACTAGTTAATACCTTCTTCATGACACACATCAAGTTTATATGTTATATTTCCGTGATCATGTAGGACACCAAACTTATGAAAGTTTCAAATTTCATTGGACACTAACCAGCAAACAAAACAATGATTTGGGGGAAGTGGGGAACAACTATATGAGGTAGGTACTCACAAGTGTTCAGTGTCGGTGTTTATCATGTAACATTCACATTTAGAAAATCATAACAAGAAATATCTGACAGTAGGGTTAACTTATTTGAAATGCACGATGTTAAGAACCAAGAATTGAAATGAGAAAGAAAAGAAAGAATTTTATTGACTAGTAAGAAAAGAACAGAAAATAGGAGAGAAAACCCTCCTTCAAAAGGTTCTCCTCCACAAAGGATTTCTCCTTTCACAAAGAGCTAATGCTAAATTTACAATGACAACAAATCTGCCTCTCTCCTATCCTTCTACCCCTATTCATATCTAATAAATCCCTCTAACTAACTAACTAACTAACTCATTAATAGTCCAACTATCTTAACTGGAGGGACAAACTGGAGGGATGCATCTGATGTTCATTCCTTCTACTTCACCAGATTTCCTGAAGAGATGAACAAAACAGATTTAAGGTATGAGTTTAAAAAATGGGGGGACGTGCCAGAGGTTTTTATTGCAAGAAACCGTAATAGGAGGGGTAAGAGATACGGTTTCGAAAGATTCAAGGGGGTGAAAGATGTCAGATGGCTTGAAAGAAAACCGGACAACCAGGTAGTAGGGGGATTGAAAATGCATATCAATATACCAAAGCATGAAAGGGAGAGGACGATACAAGGAGAAGCCAACTGGAACAACAAGTACATAATGGAAAGAACCTCAGACAAGGTACTCGAGGGCGAGAAAGGTAAAGGTAACCTTGAAGGTGCAACGGGACAACAACTCCAACGAATGACAGCGACAACCTTGTATGCGAGAGTGTTGACGGCATGTAGCAGAAACACAGGACGAGGAAGAAATTTCACAAATCCGAGTCCAACAGGAACAATCTCTTATTTGTTAGTACAATTGAACATACATGTGAAAGAAAAGACATGGCTAAGCAATACCTGGGTGGGAAGACTGAAGAATCTTGCGATGTTTGATAGAGTGGAAGACGATTTCAAGTGGAATGGGGACTCACAAAGGTTAGAACTGAACAACTGGCTAGGGAAGCAACTGAACAATTTATACTGGAAAGAAACTTCTCAGATCATTGCCCAATTTTGCTGAAATCTAAAAGTATTGATTGGGGACCGCGACCTTTCCAGATTCTGAATTGCTGGTTCCATGATAAATCATTCCAAAGGGTTGTTCAAGAATCCTGGACGAGTAACCATGTAAGGGGTTGGGGGGATTTGTGCTTAAAGAAAAAATAAAGGGAATCAAGGCAAGGTTGAAAGTATGGAATAAGGATCAATTTGGAGATTCACAACATAAGGTAGCAAGCATCGAGAAGGAATTAAACAAGCTAGAAATTAAAGGAGATGAAAGACAGTTATCTGACCATGAGCTACTGACTCGAAAAAAGTTGCAGGAGTTGTGAGCAGCTACTCAATCTCATGAGTCCCTACTAAGGCAAAAGGCAAGGTCAAAATGGCTCAAAGAAGGGGACTGTAATTCCAAGTTCTTCCATAGGATTGTAAACTCAAATCGCAGATCCAACACTTTGAGAGGAGTGTTTGTAAATGGTGTTTGGATTGATGAACCTGGAAGGGTGAAGGAGGAAATATGCTTGTTCTTCAAGAACAGATTTTAGGAGGAAGATTGGGTGAGGCCCAAACTAGATGGGGTCAGATTTAGAGCCATTGGTCAGCAACACAATGTCAGATTGTCGGAGCCATTTAATGCAGGAGCGACAAGAACCCCAAACCAGATGGCCTTAATTTCAAATTTATTAAGGAGTTTTGGGAAGTTATCAAGGCTGATGTGCTTTGGTTCATGGATGAATTCTTTGTTCATGGAATGTTCCAGAAAGGGTGGAATGCCTCATTCCTTGCTCTCATTCCTAAGGTGAATGATTCGCAAAACCTAAATGAATATGGGCATATTTCTTTAATAGGTAGCATATTGAAGATACCATTCTTGTGGAATTCGTCAAAAAACCTTAGGAAATCAGGTTTTAATGTCTTCCAAAAATGTTTGATAAACTTGAAGTTTAGTCAGTCCAGTCCGGGGCTTTTATCATTACCACACTCCCAAACAACTGCCTTTATTTTGTCCTCTTGAAAAACTCTCACCAGCAAGTCATTTTGCTGCAGACTGATGCCCCTTAGCTTGATTCCTGACAGCTCAGGTCTAATGGGATCAGGTTCAGAAAATCTGGCCAAGAATAGTCTACGAACTTCCTCTTTTACTCTAATTGGATCATCCACCCATATGCCGTCAATAGACACGCCTTTTACTGCAGTACTCCTTCGGTTTGAATTCATGATCAAATGAAAGTATCGTGAGTTACAATCACCTTCTCTTAACCATTTGGATCTTGCCTTTTGCTGCAGCAGTGATTCATGTGCTTGTGCTGCAGTCCACAAATCTTCCTGCATCTTTTTGCGGGCTTCCAATTCAGATGAAGTTAATTGCCTGTCATTACTACTAGTCTCCAATGTGTTTAGTGCAGACTCCAGCTGCTGCACCCTATTAGCAGTGTCTCCAAATTGCTGTGTATTCAATTGCTTCATTCTCACTTTGAGTCTCTTAATCTTTTCTTTCAAAGAGTATCCCCCCCACCCCCTTACAACTGTATTCCTCCATGTCCCTTTAACTAGGTCTTCAAATGACTTCTCTTTCAGCCAACAGTCTAAGACTCTGAATGGTTTGGGTCCCCAATCAACATTTGAAGCTTTGAACAGAATAGGACAATGGTCCGAAAAATTTCTGTCCAAAATGAAATACGTGCTGCCAGGCCATAAGGATATCCATTCATGTGAAACAAAAAATCTGTCCAACTTGCTCTTTACGGTTCTATTTAGTCTATACCAAGTAAATCTTCTCCCTACGCACTGTGCTTCATCCACTTCTAGATCCGCTAACCAATTATTGAACTCTGAAATGGAGTTGCTGTCTGCCTCCGTTAGAATGGCACTTACTCTCTCCGATGGATCTCTAATGCTGTTAAAGTCACCCATGATACACCAATTGCCATCTGGGTTATGACTTTTAAGTTGCTTGATGTCTTCCCAGAGGGTGCGTCTGCTAGGACCATCGCAGGGAGCGTATACATTTACTAAGAATAACCTCTGCATATTCTGGACCCAGACGCCCTCCAAAAATATGAAACCCCTACCAGTTTCTCTTCTTTCAACTCTAAAAGTTTGGTCGTTCCAAATACATAGCAAACCACCTGCTATATTTGACGCAGGCTGTGATACCCAGCTGAAATTAAAATCCCCCCATAATGCCTGACACGTGGTTCTGTCGATAGACTCCTTCTTGGTTTCTTGTAAACATAGCAGGTCAGCATGGTGCTTTTTTACTAATTTTCTGACTGCAGACCATTTGGCCCCCCTTCCCAAGCCTCGGATATTATAGGACAGGATGTTCATGATGATTAATCCTGTTTCCCAGTGTTTCAGCTTCCATTCTATCTCTAATCTCCATTTCAGCAATTTTATCAATGAATTTTGTTTGATCTATCCCGCATGACAGCCCTAGTTGATTTGCCATTTCCCATTGATTTTTTGCTTCTGCAAACAGAGCTGTGGTGTCTTCTTCCCCAACTTGTAATGCACTCCCAAGCTTAAGTTGTGTCTCGGGTTCCTTTCCGTCCGTCTCAACCATTCGGCCCTCGGCGCAGTCCATAGCATCTGGATGTTTCCCACTAACCTGGGCCCATTTCTTTGTGCACCCTTTCTTTCGTGAATATACCTGCATGGCACTTACAAGTTGTTTTTGTTGATCTTTTTGTGGGATCTCAGGGGTTGTTGGTCTGGATGGGTCCAAATTAAAATTGGGCCCAAATAAGTTCACGTTGGTGTCACGTGACTTGTTTGAAATTTCCTCCAACGGCCCGTTGCTGTGACTAAGAATGCCTTCTGCTTTCTGTCCTTGGTCTAAGCCACCTGCCTCCCCGTTTTGGCTAATGACAGCGCTATCCGAAGACCTAGCTGGGATATATTTCCCTTTTGGCGTAACTGCACATGCAGCTCCCGCAGGTTGACTTTCACCAACCTCGTAACCTACTCCTGCTTTCAACTGGTGACTTTCTTCAATATGGGTTTCCATTCTGTTCTCATCTCCTAGGTGGCTTTGAACACTACTGGGTCCACACGCCTTCCTGCAACAGTCATTACCCAGTGGATCGTCAGGACAACTTTGTCCAATGGGTATTGCCATGCTTTGCCGGAAATTGGAAGCGTCATGCATTCTGTTGGTGATGGGTCTCGGCGAGACATTGCTCGGCCTCGACTAAGGGGTGCCGGAATCTCCTTCGTCAGAATAGATTTCATCGGAGGACCCCCAGACACTCCGACGCTGTTGCGCACACACCAGCCCCTCACTCCAGTTCTCCTCAACGATGTAGATTTTGTGGGTATCTCCATCAATGGTTGTCGTTACCAAGTGTTCTACCGTCGGTCTCAGTGGTGTTCTGAGCAAGACCCGTGCTCTATCAAGCCTCTGCATGTCTTCGAAGTCATCGTCAACTTCGACCAAATCGCCCACTGCCGCCACGATTTTGCGCATGTTGTCGATACTCCACGCTACTAGGGGGATGCCCCAGCACTGCGCCCAGATCAGTCTTGTGCCTGGTTTAATCTTCGAGTTCCACTTTTCCAGTGTATAGAACATGGAGGTGCCTTGATTTATTTCTTCCCTAATCAGCTCCTGAGCTTTTGTGTCTGAAAGCCCAATAAGAAGAACCATGTCATCTCCGAGATACTTAGGCAATACCTCTGAACCTAGGACCCATGAGAGTTCGTCGTCTACCCGGTCGAATACTTGTTGTCTCTTCAATCTCCCTACCCAGGTATCTACATATTTTTTCTTCATCTCCTCCGGGATATCGAGTGTGATCGACGAGTGTGAGGTCCCGTGCGCCAGCAGGAGTGAGGAGGTGAGTCGTCGTCCTCCCTTGTTTTCGGTGTGTGAGGCCACAGCCTCTGCGTACGACCTCTTCATGTTCGGAGCTATTGCCACACTGCTTCTTTGTTTTCCACCCCCCTTGTGCCGCCCTTGGTTGCCTGCGTTTTGTTCTTGTGTCTCCTTTCCTCTCCCATACTTGGGTATGTTCACATGCAGTTTCAATCCCCCTACGACAATGTTATCTAGCTTTCTTTCCAGGTAGCTTGCATTTGAAACCCCTTTGTATCTCACAAATCCGTACCGCCTTCCTTCTTTGTTTCTCTGTTTAGGGATGAAAATCTCCCTGACATCCCCCATCTGTTTGAAATGACTCCATAATTCCTTCTCCGTTGTGTCCTCTGGGAATCTGGTGAAGTAAAACGACGTGATGTCGGCTCTGTCACGCTAGTTTACATGGTAGTAGTTGCGCTGCTGCCCATGCCATTCTCCGCCGTAGCGTTTTCCAGGACCCACTGCCGTGTGCTGCTCAACTCTCTGTTTCTCTCTCTTTCGGTTCCTCACGAGGGTCCACTCTCTATCTCTCTCTGTGTCTTTCTCTCTGTCTCTCTCTATCTCACTCTCTCTCTCTGTCTCTCTATCTCACTCTCTCTCATCTCTCCTTCTCACAGGGTGATCATCCCATTTCTGAAGATGTAGTGTGACAGAGTAGCAACAATAACCATTCTGAAGATGTGAGTAGCTAAGAAAAATGCATTGACAGATTTACGAGAGATTTAGCCAAGAAAATTGCATTTGTGGTAGTGGTTGGCAGCAAGACAACTAGGTCTGAGTTGCCTCTAAAATATTATATATAAATATGTGTGTATTGTTTTTCTAGATTTTTACATAAATATAGTTTTCATTATATAACAATAACAATATATGTTTTTTTTTTTTTGGAAGGCAAAATGTATATTATATTAATGAGATAAACAGAACAGTACAAGTGGTACTGAAGAAGAAAATACAAAGCACCTCTGGTGCTGCCTCCCAAAGATACAACCCAAGCTAACCCATCAGAAAATCAAAACCACCTAGATTAACCAAATTGATCCTTTATATTAGAGGACCAATGATTAAAGCTAGTGTTGAACCCTTTCTCCCTAACTTTTAGCCAAGACCAAGCTGAAAACATAGCCTCTTCCATGACTTTCGAGGAGTCAAATTGTTTTCCTTGAAATATGAAGTTATTCCTATGTTGTCAAATAGTAGTAGTTAGGGCCACCCACCACCCATACCATCTGCTATGGTTTCCATTAGCTCCGAATCCTTCACAAAACTGTGCTAAATGACTTGCTGGGATAATTGGGAGAGGTCCTACAGCCTGTAACCATGACATTGATTCCCACCATAGGGGCAGTGTCATTTGACAATTAAAGAAAAGGTGACCCACTTCCTCCTGTACTTGACCACATAGAGGGCATCCAGCATCTTGGATAGTGACATTTCTTCTTACTAGGTTACCCTTAGTAGGTAATCTATCCTTGAGGAGCCTCCAAGTGAAGATTGCTGCCCTTGGGGGTATTTTCATCTTCCATATTGATTTGAAAATTCTGACATCTGAGGCTAAGGCATTAGTAGTCAGCATTAATCTATATGCTGAACTGGTAGAATATACTCCTGTAGGTTCAGCTTTCCACACCATGGTATCCTTGACAAATCTCTGAATAGAGATAGAGGTAATATCCTCCATAAAACTCACTGCCAAAGCATTTTCGTGGTCAAATAAATTCCTCCTCCAGTTGAGATCCCACCTCCATCCATCTGCAGAGAAATATCCCATCTGTGAAATGGTACTGTGTTGTTGCCTGCTGATCAGAAAAAGAGGGCTATATTTCTGCTATAGGGTGCAGTCATCCCCTAGCCAATGATCTGTCCAGAAATGAATTTTGTCCCCCCCACCAATCTTCCAAGCCAAATTTTGAGGAAATAGGCTCTGTCCAGAAGTATGGTAGATCTTCCTCAAGTCCCTCCACCATTGAGAGTATCCCCTTTTATCTCTGCCCGACTGAAACTCATCCCAACCTCCATATTTAGATTTAATGACCCTAGCCCATAGTTGCTGCTGGTCAGAAGCTAAAGCCCATATCCATTTACCCAACAAAGCTTCATTAAATTTAGATATTTCTTTAATCCCCAAACCACCTTCCTCCTTAGGTAAGCAAATAACTTCCCATTTTACCCAGGGAATTTTCTTGTAGTCCTTGTCTCCCCCCCCCAGAAAATTTCTTTGCAATGTTACCAATCTATGAGCTACCTTTTGAGGGATCTTGAAAAAGGAAAGCAAATATATTGGTAAAGCATTGAGCACCGAATTAATTAAAGTCACCTTCCCTGCCATGGAAATATTCTTCTGTGCCCACTTAGATAACTTGGATTCATATTTACTAATCAACGGCTCCCAAACCAAGTTGCTTGAAGGTTTAGCCCCAATCGGAATACCCAAATAGCAGAAGGGGGTTTGCAGCTACCTACAATTCAGAATTTGAGCAGCTTGGTTTACCCAATTGACTCTACCACCTATAATCCCAAATTGGCTTTTTGCATAATTAATCTTCAGCCCTGAGACCAATTCAAATCCCCTAAGCATAGCCTTCAAGACAACTACATTCTCCCAAACAGCCTCTCCCACAAATACTGTGTCATCTGCATATTGCAGAATATTAATGGGTTCCTTTTTCTTTCCAGTCATATAGCTTCTGTATAAATTCTTCTGGACTGCTTCCCTCATCAATCCTGTGATGCCTTCTGCAACTATATTAAAGAGTAAGGGAGCTAAAGGGTCCCCTTGCCTCAAGCCTCTAGTAGGAGCAAATTCCTTTGTAGGACTGTCATTCACAAGAATTGAAATGCTTGCTGAATTAAGACAGGCAGAAATCCAGTGTCTCCATATGGGACAGAAACCCATTCTTTGCAGCATGTAATCCAAAAAAGCCCATGAGACTGAATCATAGGCCTTTTCAAAGTCCACCTTGAAGACCATAGCTGGCCTTTTGCTTCTAGAAGCTTCCTCAATCACCTCATTAAGGACTATTATGCCATGCAAAATGTGTCTATTTTTTATGAAAGCTGACTGCCTCTCATCAATAAGACCAGATACCACTTTTCTCAACTTGTTTGCTAAAAGCTTAGCTATCACCTTGTACATGCAGCCAATCAAGGAGATTGGTCTGTAATCATCAAATGACTGGGGATGTTTAATTTTGGGAGTTAGAGCTACAAAAGAAGCATTACTGCCTCTAGGGAAGCTGCCATGCACATGGAATTCATCTACAAACCTTCTGAAATCAGTTAAAAATATATCCCAAAATTCTTTAATGAATTTGAAGTTGAAGCCATCAGGACCAGGACACTTGTCCCCATCACAGCTCCACACTGCCTCTTTGATCTCCAAATCCGAAAAAGGAACCACCAAAAACTCTCTCTGCTCCTGATTTAATGAGGAGAATTGCACTCCATCAAGAGTGGGTCTACAAGACTGCTGTTCAGAGAATCTATTAAGGAAAAAATTAACAGCCTCCTTCTTAACATCAATGGGGTTCTGAATCCACTCTCCCTGAATGAGAATTCCTTGAAGACCATTATAATGTCTTCTGAAATTGATGACTGTATGGAAATAAGCTGAGTTGTTGTCCCCTTCTTTTAGCCATTTATCTCTAGATTTCTGCCTTAATAAAGACTCATAAGCTGTTGAGGCCTCCCACAATTGTTGCTGTAATTCTTTCTTAGCCTTTATCTCATCAACAGATAAGCTTCTATTAGATGCTAAATCCTCCACTTCATTGAGCTTCTTCTTTATATTGTGGATCCCCTTATCATTTATGAACCCATAGTCTTTACTCCACTGCCTGATGGCCTCTTTCAAGAACTTGAGCTTATTTTTGAGCACAACCCCCCCCCCCCCCCCATCCCCCCTGCTGAGCATTGTTCCAAGCCTCCCACACTAATCTTTGGTAACCCTTTTGATGTATCCACCAGTCAGCCACCCTAAAAGGTTTAGGGCCCCAGTCCAGCATCTTAGTTTGTAATATGGTTGGACAATGATCATAAAAGTCCCTTGGTAAGATATGTTGACAACTATCAGGCCATATAGACATCCATTGGTCTAAAACCAAGAATCTATCAAGCCTACTCTTAACACTTCCATTAGGTCTAATCCAGGTGAAGCTGCTGCCTATAAATTTAATCTCCTGAAGCTCCATATCCGATATCCATTGATTGAAATCAGAGATATCCAAGGGATCAGCAATCCGATTAGAGGAACTAACTCTTTCATTTTGGCTTCTAATACTGTTAAAATCCCCTAAAAAGCACCAAACACCAGGGGAATTAGAAGCTCTGATCTGTTTCGAATCCTCCCAAAGAGCTCTCTTCCCAGCAAGGTCACAGGGAGCATAGACATTCACTAGGAACATCCTCTGGTTGCTTGTAGTCCACCTTCCTTCAAGCATAAGGAAACATCTACCTTTCACCCGCCTTTCCACCTCATAAACAGAATTATTCCATAAACATAATAGCCCCCCAGCAGCCTGTACAGAAGGTACATAGTCTCAAGATGCAGAGGAATCACCACAAATGGCCTGACATATTTCTTTGTTAAAGCACTCTTTTTTAGTTTCTTGGATACAGACAATATCCACCTTATGTTTTGAAATGGTCCTTCTAATAGCTGACCATTTTATCCCCCTCCCCAAGCCACTGGAATTGTAAGAAAGAATGATCATAATATCTGCTTTTTTATTCCCATCTCAACTGCTTTCATAATGTCTCTATTATCCATATCCAGCAAGGTTTCCTTGATCTCCTTATCATCTCCCCCGTGAGTGAGGCCCAGTTCTCTTACTAAAGCAAGCTCCTGTTCAGTTTTATCTCCTTGAATTGCAGGTATGCCATCTGCTCCTGGAACCACATCTAAAACCGCCTCTGGTCCATGGAAATATTGGGCCTTTCCATGACTTAACAGCACCTCCTTTCTTCTTACATATACCTTTGTGGCTGACTTAATTGGGCCCTTTAACTTCTGGCCCATATCCCCTATGTCTTCGTTTAAAGCATGTTGACCAGAAGTAAAATTGTCTCCACATTTCTTTAGATTAAGGTTGTCAGCCCTATGTGGGTATTGTTTCTCAAAAAGCCGAACCTCGTCCCTGTCTCCTTCTGTATCAATGTCTGAATTTTCTCTTTTCTCCTTATAATTCTGTCCTATCCTCCCCTCCTGTCTTAGTTCATTTTTCTGTGATGAACCTGCTATATTCGTGCTAGCCCAACTTTGTCTTTCTCCTTCATTAATGAAAGATTTACCACTCTGGGTAATGTGACCGTTGTGGAGTTCAGGATCCACACCACTCGCTACTCTTGGGTATCCCCCGCCATTGACCACCTTGGATTGGTCCACGTCATCCGCGTCAATGTTGGACCGGTCCGAAGGGGAACGACCAAGGGATTTTACCCATTGGTCACGGCGCGATCTGGAAGGACGTTGTTTGGGCGAACGAGAGTTGTTCCAGTGTTTAGGAACGTCGGCATCCACGTCATCAAAAACGGCGTCACCATCGTCGTTGCCGGAGTCGCACCCAGGAGTGCCGTCGGTGCGAGTTGCTGGAGTGTTTGGCTGTGTCAACATTGGTGATGGAGGGAACCAGCTACTATTATGGTAGCTTTTCAGTTTGACGCCCATGGTAGTCATGTCCTCCACGACAGTAAGTTCATACTGCTCCCCATCAATGGTGGCCTGTATATTCTCCTGGAAGCCCAATCTCCGATTTGTCCGAACAAGAGTTCGAGCTACATCCATCCTTTTCCGTTCCTCCACATATTCATCAACCTCCACCATCTCACCGATAACCTCCATCACCTTCTTCATAAATTTAGGTTTCCACACGCTTGGCGGGAGACCTTGTAGCAGGACCCATGTGAGTCTATGCTCTGGTCTGATAGTCGGTGACCATTTCTGAAGCTCCGTTATGGGTGTAGATCCATTCTTCAGTTCTTCATTAATCAGTTTGTTCGCGTTGGATTCGTCCAGTCTAGGGAGGATAATCCAGTCATCACCCCAATAACAAGGGTTAATATCGCGATCAAACACCCACCTTAACTCCTCTTCCAGCTTTTCGAACATCCCCCTATTCTTCAATCTCCCTACCCAAATATATGTACTTGTTTAATAATATTTTATATTATCTTTTACTTACATACATTTCCTATTATTATATTATTATTATTATATAATTTATTAAATAATATATTATGTTTAATTTAGTTTTTATTACTATTATTATATTTGATTATTCTATCATATATTAAGCTTTATATAGATTATTATTATTACTATTATTTAGTTTATTATATTATATTTTATGCTTTAAATAGTTTTTATATTTTTTAATACTATTATGTTTTTGTTTACTATTATTATATTATTATTCCTTAGTTGATATTTTGTCAACAGAATAAACCGACACAAGCCACAACGGCCAAAACAACTTAAGACTCTAAGTGGCCCAACAAACATATTCTAAAAAGCTATCGACTCAATCAATGGGCCAATATATTAAAACAGACAAGAGGGGGGAAAAACACCTTGTAACCCTAAGACCCGACCCATAACATAAACTGTTTGCTAGTGTCGCCCCCTGTAGAAGACAACGCAGATGGATGAGTGGGAGGATGGTAGTGGCAAAATGGAGGTCGTAGAGGCCGTCCGACGAGGGCAAAGGTCGTCAAGCCTTGTCCGATGAAAACCCAAATCGTAGTGGTCGCAAATCACTACGATTTTCCACGATTTGCCTAGTGAATGGCGCCACGACGAGTGTCTTATGAGTGACAAGGGGCTGCTCCACCCTGATACTCCGCTATCGCACGCTATTGACTACTATGACTAATAGTCTAATACCATGTAGAAAAGAAAGATATTTTAATGTTGTGTGTCTTGGATTATAGGTACACACATATATGTTATAATGAGCAATTAGGGTGCAATCATAAATACAAATGGAATTAACCAAATTCATAATTTACAATAACTAAAATCTACAAATATTAACATGTATAAAATATGTGAAACATGTTATTCAACAAGAATCAATCTTCAAGCGATACATAAAAATGCACATGCACACAAAAATGCAACACCCCACTCCAAAAAACATGGTGAAAAGATCAAGCAAGCATGTGTATCAAAATACACCAAAACCAACATAAACCACAACGTTTCTAGGACCCCAATGCACCACATTAAAAAGTCAAAATATTTTAAGAGTCAAATGTTTTGCAATGAATAATTACCAACTATTTTCAATCACTTGATTATTAAGAATATTAAATGACTAGTTTAAGAAAAAGAACTTATTGACCTGATTAACCACCTGAGTATTACTACTTCTAAACAAAAAAAATATCTTTACCAAAAATTCTTCTCACACATTGACAAACAACACATGGGAAAGGAATGTGGGACGGAAGAAATTAAGAATATCAAGCACAAAGCCGTTCAGACAGTAGGAGAAATTTGTACATGGGTAGATAGTACATACAACCAGCAAGAACTTTTGGATCACCGCCTAATGGATAAAACTCCAACCCAGCTGTCAAAACAAACTCCTTAAAATTTGAATGGGTTGCTAATCTAACACGATGCCCATAGTCCTGCACATAAAGAAAGAATTAATTGAAAAAAAAAAAAACTCAACTTTGAATATGAAAATAACTTGATACAAATTCAATTCATATACTTTCCTCCTACAATTAATAAACTAAAAAATGCATTAATTCAATGATAATATTTTCAGCAGAAAATAGAAAATCGCCATTAGTAAATGAAAGAAATGGGAAGCCACAAAGAAACCAAATATATAGCAGAAATATAGCAACCACAAATATAAGAGCCAAGTGAAAGAGCAGGACCAAACATGGAATCACATATTTGTAATATTTCTTTTCTATTGATATGCTTGAATTTTCTTAGTTGAACATTTTTCATAATAAAAAAAGAACATGTGTGCATGCATACTGTCAAGAATCAACCTTCCCAAAAGTTTAAACTATTTAGGGGAAGACTCGTGAATGGTTATAGATATAAAATGCCCCCTCACACAAGTACTCTGCACTTGAAGCCTGGACAATGCTCTGGCCCACCTTAACTTATGCTAAACATGCACTGGCCCAACTTACCTTATGCATGGACAATGGTTCATTAATGGTTCTAATTCTAATGGATACGTAAGAAATGGAAAATATAAAACGTAATAAACTGTCTCTATAGAAGCAATCATTTGTCACCTAAACAAAAGACAACAGATCTCCAGATATGCTTGTGTGCATGTGTTTATTGAAGCAGGCAAAAAGAAAATTGGGAAATAAGAAAATGCCTCTATACCTGCATGCGTTTGCCTATTGCAATAAAGGGTTGCACATCTCCTCGTGTACCAACAATAAGCATCACTATATTCAATGGTGGGATGTAATGAAAGTCTGTTGCATCAAGTGAGTCATCAACGACATGATTTACTTGTTTGGATCGAGCAAAATTAGCCTCAGGTTCAACATCTACAGGAACTTCAAATTCTACAGTTCCATCGTCTTTTATAGTAGCAATTCTGTTCAACAATTTAAGCTGCACAGTTGTAAAAATCAACAGAAGGACCAGCCATAGATGGTTAAAAACAAAAATAAAGACATGTCGTTGATAATAATGAGAAGAAAATAATGCATGGTTCATGATCTAATCCTATTTAAAAAGGCAACACAAGTGATCAGTGAGTATTGCATCCAACATCTATATGTTGCTCTTGTTCTTCTTTTCCTAATAACTAAGAAAGAGAAAATTGAGGGATAATCATTAGAAGAAATTATTTCTTAACTTTCCTAGTATTTTTTAATATAATGTGCTAAAAAAATATTTTATTTACAACCAATATCAATATCAAAAATTTATCAACAAAATACATTAAAATATTTATCAACAATTGGGTAACCAATGCCACCACAAAAATAAAAGCCCCTATAGTAAGAGGAAAAAGAAAAGGTGAAAAATCACAATAGATCATAATAATATACCTTCTCTTGGATAGGAACTTTGTCATCAAAAATTTGTGCTGCATCTTCAGGACTTAGGTGTCTCTGCCTCTCTGTTTTTGACCTTTCCATCTTAAACTTACTTGAACTTGACTCCGATTTATCTTGTGATATGTCTGCCGGCAATGTGGTCACTTTAGACAACCCTTTGCCAGGAATGCCTGAATAAGGGGAAAAAATGAGCATTACAAATATAATTCAAAGATGAGCATAAAATTTTACAAAAAGTTATCAAACAGAAGATACAGGGAAAACAGATGATATCAAAATGCTAAGAGATCCTTGGCACAATCAACTTTATGAATATACCAAGACATTGACAATCTTTGCTCGCTTAATGTGTTTTTCTTGCATCTCTGGTTTCCACTTTGCATTGGTTTTTCTAGGAGGATAACTGTCCTCTTCTGTACATCTTTCTTTATCTTCTCTAAAGAGTTTTTTTCTTATGGAGAAGGAGAGAGAGAACAAAATAAGATGAATGAGTGTAGCAACAATCATCAAGTTTTCTTGTAGAAGAAATGTCAATATCAGAAGAGAGCAAATTTTAGAATTATGTCAATTAAGGTATCTCTGTCAAATAGGTTCAAAATCCTATGACACCAACACAACCAAAATAAAAAAGTTAATATGTATACCATGCAACCAATAAAATATCTTTTTACATGATAAAGGAAATTATACAAATATTAAATATCTAGAATTGAATGGGCTGCTATCTGACTCAATAATTTGCATCTGATACAGCTTAATGCTTGTGTCTTCACTCTTTAGCAATTCAGATTTCAGTGGCCATCCAATATTTCGTTTGTCTCCTTTCCTTTCCCATCTTAGAAATGAACCCTTAAGTTGGATATTTGGAAGCCACACAAGCTTGTTGAAATCCATGTTTTTTACATGGGAAGCAGTATCTCAAACTTATCCCTTTTAACATAGTGTTCTAGAGCAACAATACTTTTGTTTATAGTGAAATCTGGAACCAATTCTAACACTAGTATGAAAGCTCCAATTCTTGGAGCTATGGGGAAATCTTTGTGCTGTGCAAGAAATGAGGAGGGTTCATGATGTAGCATCCTGAATGGAGGGATTAACAGAAAATTCAAAACTTTGGAGAACTTTGTAGCACAAATCAAAGGTCAGAAAACCAAGATTCGCACCTGAGGATGTGGAAAAGAGATGTTAGAGCACATAATGGCTTCCCCAAACAGGGGTCCCAAAACATCTGCAGGACATTCTGAGGACAATGCATAGCATGATACAGATGGGGAAAGAAGGATAACCCAAGAAGTGATGAGTGGAGGGGTCAATAAAGATCACTGGCAAGAAAGATTGGAGCTTCCAGTCTTTGTTAGGGAAGATGATATGGGTGGATCAACAGGGTTGAGCATAGTTTCAGGATACACAGGATAGAAGATGATGAGAAGTTCCAAGTGGCATAAGTGAATAATGGAAGCAAAAGGCACTGAATTGGTGACAGTTCCAAGACTGATGAAGTGATGAAAGAAGTGTGGGAAGTTGTATCCTCGTTGAAAGAAACGTACACATATAAACTTCGTACCCCATTGCCCAGAGGCTCTTCGCTATGCGAAGGTATGAGGGAGGAATATTGTACGCAGCCTTACCCTTGCATATGCAAAGAGGCTGTTTCCGGATTCGAGCCCATGACCAACAAGTCACCAAGGCACAACTTTACCACTGCACCAGGGCTCACCCTCAAAGAAACGTACACATATGCACGGAAAAAAAACTTGGGTGGTAAAATTCACAAAATAGTGATAGTTGGATGGTAAAATGTGTAATTAAGCCCAATAATTACTATCTCATTCTAAAATCGACTTTCTTGCTTTGTTTATGGACAAAAATAGAGACCAACTTCTGCAGGCCCTACTTGAGGGAAAACATTGTTTAGGTTGTATACTTGTATTCAAAAGACCTTGTAGTACCAAGGGGATCTAGCTCATTTGGTTGAATAAGGTGTGTGTATATTGTAAACCCCATGTATTGTGTTCAATTTCTACAGATAAAAATAAGAAAAAAAGACCTTGCAGAGACCACCTTATACACGCCCTAACCACTAACCAGAAAGGAACTAGATATTTTTCATTTTAATCGATACCTCATGAGCCAAATTTCACTTATCCTCCGCCTTCCCTAAACTAAATTCCCATTATTAGCCACATCATGTTAGAATCAGATAACCACACCCCTACCCATGTCAAATTCTTACATCTTCCATCACATAATTTACACGGGACAGTACCCAATGAAATTTGGTCCGATATTTACGGTTCACTCTATTTCCCAAACAAACAACTCAGAACAGCAAAGTGCAAAACAGTACCAACTTTTTAAAGAAAGAAGAATCTTGGGATTCCAATTTCACCAAAAAATAATAATAATAATGAACTCCATAACTTGATCTTCTCCTCTCTTTTTTCCTGCTTGCCGTTACAACTTGTTTTCTTTCTGAATTTTGATTAACTACTGCTTAACCTAGCAAAACAGGAGCTCAGGATGGAGAGAGAATTACAGTAACCTGAGCCTGAAGAGCTACTTGCATTGGCAACAGAGGATGTAATGTCCTCCATGTCCTTGCCGTTTCCGGGATACCTCGAAGAATCATCCGGCGAGTCCGCCATCGCCGGTGATCTAGATACGCCGCAAGCACGGCTTCAGAGGAACTGAAGAAATGAGAGAGGAGAGAGACTGGTGGGTGCGTGAGTGCCTGTGGCTATTAGAACCGGAACCGGAGGGGAGAGGACACGAGTGCACGACACGGGTGTGGGATGGATGGATACGATGCGATGAATATTTTTTCATTTTTTACAAGTCCCCGACTTTACAGGCTGCAGCACCAGATTCCATTTGATATTTTTTTTGACACATTGCTACAGTACAAAAGGGAAAACAAGTCCGCGTTAGTCACCCGCAAAAACGGATGGGGACCATATTGGCACTAACATTAGTGTTATTTAAACTACTAATGTGAGTAGTTTTTTTTATTTCCAAAATAAGCCTTGTCAAGGAGATGTACTTTCGTTGTTTGTGTGGCATATATATATATATATATATATATATATATATATAGTATATGTTTTTTCACCCAAAATAAATTATGATTTCATTGGATATTTTCTTCACCTCCAATAAACACATCGGAAATTATAATTTAGTTATGTTTTTTTTATCTTATAAAATACACAACGAAATTACGATTCTGCTGTTTTATAACACAACAAAGACATGATTTTATTGTGTTTTTTCACATAAAAAGTGTTTGGATTTTAAAAAAGTAAAAATTAATGTTTTATATTGTGATTATAAGTGAAAAATTGGATTGTTGTTTGTTCTACCACAGAAAACAAATATATTTATGATGGTCTGACAAGTCTACAATACCCTTGTAGAACTCATTACAATATGTTATTTCTATTTTGTCGGTGTAATTTTGGTCATTACTGATAATTGGTTCATGAGAGAACAAATCATGATGCTGAGAAATACAAGTGACTGTCTTAGGTAGCCATTGTTGTTGTGTATTATAATGGTGATATGGTATCAACTTCTCAGGGGGTATTGTTTGAATGTCCTAATGGTCCTAAATTCATTAAAATTAGTGAGGAAACATTACTTCTTGCGTAAAAAAAAGTAGTTACGAATGCCATCACAATTGGAAGAAGCTTACTTGACATTTTTTTTTACCATTAACCTGTATATGTAGGTGATGATTATGTTGAGTACGATTGTATGGAGCCTTTAAGACAACAATCATAGGGAAAAATGTTTTTCATCTTTTGAGAATTTAGTTTTGAAGGACCGACCAAATTGTATGCAACGGTTAGTCAATCTCTAGAAGAAATCCTTACCTTGTTGCCTAACAAAAAAAAATCAAGATTTGTCAAAGAGGTCATTGCATTAATGCATGGATCAATGGCAACAACAAGCTCTAATGAAGATGATAATTTTATGTAGTCATATCCTTAATTGATGAATTTTTAATTAAATGCATGTAGAAGTGTTATTATGTTAGTTGTTATTATTGTTTGTTTTATGAATTTTATTGAAATATCATTGTTTGTTACATTACTATCGTGTGTTGTTTAAACATAAAAATAGGGCAAGGATAAACAATTAAGTATAAGTTCATAAAACATAAAAATAATGTACAAACATCATCATCATCATCATCATCATAATAATAATAATAATAATAATAATAATAATAATAATAATAATAATAATAAATGACAAAGGCCCAGAATAATGATCAACCGCCTCTACAACCACCTTTGTCGACTTTCTCCCTCGGTGTTTGTTTGCAACATCATCATCGTCGTCATCATCATCATTATCATCATCATAATAATAATAATAATAATAATAATAAATGAGAAAGGCTCAGAACAATGATCAACCGCCTCTACAACCACCTTTGTCGACTTTCTCCCTAGTGTTTGTTTGCTTGAGCTGCACCCAGCTACAAGACCCTCATGTGTCATCTTCAAAAGTTGTTGTATGACCTAATGACTATATGTGCCTTTAGGTATAACTCTCATGTTCAGCAATCTCTGCATGGACACCGACATCATATGGATTATATCTGACATAAATATTTAATAATACAATTAGTAATTATTTTTTCATAAAAAATTAAAACAAAAATGATTACAATATTGAGGATGACTTAAGAAATTAATTGGTACTACTTATAACATCATGATGCATATACTTTTTTTGTTGTCTATCATTTAAGAACTCCAAGGTTAAGTGTACTCAGCTTAAAGTATTTATGGGATGTGTGACCTTCTTGGAAGTTTCCCAAAAAGCACGTGAGTGAGGAAAAAACATTTTAAAAAGTCTTGTGTTGATTTGTGGAGATAGTCATTAATCCTAAAAGCAACTGAAACAAATTGTCGAGGTCTCAAAAAGGGTTACCTACAGAGGATTTAGACTAGTGAAAGGTTCTGACCAACAATGAAGTAGAGTCATATGTCACTGTGTAAAGTATCATAGAGTGTGAGTCATCGAGAAGTCGACAATCAGAGGCATTAGAAATTTATCAAAGCACACCTCTCTCCTAGTACGGTGTGGTTCGAGGACAAACCAAGCAACATCTGGTGAGCATGTAACACCCCGATCAAATCACACTAGAATGAGAGGAATCCATAGGTTGTGCAAGTATGAGATTGTATAGATGTTGATGGCTTAAAGGAATTAATTGGTATCACCTATACCAACAAGATAGATATACTTTTTAGTAACCTACCACTTAAGAACTCAACAATTAAGTGAGTTGGCTTGGAGTAGTTATGAGATGAGTGATCTTCTGGAAAGTTTTCTAGAAAATTTATGAGTAAGGACAAAGCATGCTAAAAAGTTTCATGTTGGTTTGTGGGGATAGTCATTAATCTTGAAAGCAACTGAAAACTAATTGTTGGGGTCTAAAAATGGTTACCTACAAAGGATTCTGACTGGTGGAGGGTTTTGACTTTTGACCAACAATGAAGTTGAGTGAAGTGTCACTATGTGAAGTGTCATAGAGTGTAAGCCATCGAGAAGTCGACAATCAAGAATGTTATGAGTTGTGGTTGAGGTTGAGGTTATGGCAGAATACGTACATGACTACGCGATGCCTCTCCTTTCTTTGGCGGAATCACATATGGAAGCGAATGCTCGTAATACAAAGGCAAGTACTCCAAAGTGTAGGCCCATGGAACCCCATGGCCATGTGGCACAGCCTCACGCTAAGGGCACCAAATGTTGTCCCCAGTTGTCCTATGCCTCATTGCACTTCTCATATAGAGGATGGGGGGTGGTAGCAAAGAAATCCCATGTACATACCTAAGCTACCTCAAAACCCTCTCGGGGATATATGACAACATGTATGTCCCAACTCTAATGTAGCCAAAGTAGTATGTCTAGTCCTCGAGAGGTCTGACAGTTCTTTAGGATGTATGTGGGGACCAAACAACATTAATCATCTACAACTAGTCCAACAAATCCCTAGTCACATCAGTCATGCCACTACCCCTTAATGACCTCCACTTAGCTGTATGCAACATCTTTGGGTCATAGGTCTACTTTTTATGACAAGGAATGGTTGAGAAATGCTCAAACACACATGCATGTAAAATATGAAATATATTTTTAGCATCATATAGTATTAACAAACAAACAATTATGTATACAAAAAAAGATACACAACAATCTTACCAAGATTAATGTCATATAACCTCTCATCTACTAGTTGTCATACACTCGCATATGAAAGTTGATCACAAATACGTGCCAGTGCAACTACTCCCTAAGTGTACTCGTGTGCTTCAAACATAATAGGCAAGTGAACATAGTCTAATTTTAGATAGAAATAGTAAGTATTGAGTTATCGTATCCACAAAGACTATGTGCAACATAAAGGGAATTTGCAAACAATTTTTACATGTGTATGTTGTAACGAGTTGTCAATTCGTTGTGGAAAATGGGTTGAGTTTTAGTTTTTCTATAAAGGAAGTTTCATTGTAGCGAGACATGAATTTGTTGTGGCGAAACTAAATTGTTTTTGGTTTTCAAACACAATTTTTGGAGCAAAAATAAAATAAAACAGAGAAAAGTGTTGTTGAGATGAAATCCATAGTTCAATGCAACCAAGATCCGAACTACAATGACTAATCATAATTCCTTAGTGATTAATACTTGAGGTCTAAGCCAAATTCCTAATTCCTTAAGTGATTTAGACCTAGAAACTCAGAGCTAGATTGGTTAATATACACAAACGCAAGTATTTAATCCTTTCCAGGCATCAAAGCTTTGCACAATTTGACAACTATGAAATCTAGCTCATTTGGATCATGAAGGATCCAAACTCAAAAGAGAAACAATGGAGGAAGAGAGAGAAAAGAAATATTTCTAACTATTCATAAATGAACCAATTTTTTCAAGGATGTTATAAGATCTATCAATAGAGCTGAGATTACATTATTTTTTTGTACTTTAGAGGATTTTTGCTACACTGAAACTACACTTGTAAACTAAGGACTTTGCATGTGATCTTCATGCCTCTAGACCTTATTCGTTGGGGAGAATAGACAGCTAGTTGCAACAAGTATGTCTTAATTCCAAGTCTTTAACTTTGAAGATTCATTGTGGCAAAGTGCAGCTTCGATGTAGCAAATTCTCACCATTTTCATCCGATCAAGGGTCCTATTTCACTGAGGTGAAGACTTATCTTGCTAGGATGAGATCATCTCTACAGCTCCTCATTCTTTAATGATCCAAATATGCTCGTGTAACATCTACATTTATATAAAAACTATTTTTTGAAAATTTCCAAAGCCAATTTATAGAATTTATTAACAAAAACCACAATTATCAAAATACTCGAAACTTAGACAATTGTTGTCCCCAAGCAACACAAAATCCAAAAAGGATGAAAAAATTATTTACACAAACCAACAATGGTTAGAATTATCAAGCATATACATCATCATAATAAATTTTCAAATTATGCATAACCAAGGGAATTACATGTGCAATAATGCTCACAAGGAATAATCAAAATCATGGAAGCAAATCGTTGAGATTAAGAAACATAGTATCTTATGACTGTCACTACTTTGCATAGCCTCTCAGAAGTCAAGTGTTTCACTCAAGAAATGATTTTCCAAGGTTATAACTTTCACTCATTTACACATTGAAATGCCCTAACTCAACTTTGTTTTTCATCCTACTTTACATATAAAAAAACATCACATAAAAGAATGAATCACTAAGGTCTTTCAGGCTTGTAACTTAGTTAGGCTTGCAAAAAAATTTTGTTTTTCTAGACAATCAAAATCATCCAAGGATCAAGGAAAGCAATAAATGTCCAAGTTTTGACAAGCTCTCACCTATCCTTTCCAATTTTTTTCCCTACCTATGAAATATTAAATTCATTAAATAATGTGATAATGTATAATTTTTTTTATCATAATATAGAAATGAGGTGTTTTTAAACTAATTTATCATAATAAAAAACTGAAGTGATAATTACTACTACAATATAAAGAGTAGTAAAAAAAGTCATCTTATTTATGCTAGCTGCTGCATTTTCCTTCTCCCAAACATATATCTCTTGTTAACAAGAACAAACACCGCATTTGTTTTGCTTCCTATTCATTCTTCTTCTCCAAGTCCAGCCATCACCAACCATGATTTCTCTACTAAAACCAGAAGCACATGAATATTTCCCATGCCAAAACCATAAGCTTCAACAACAACTGCAACCCCTTCCTTGTACCACTTTCATATTTTCTCCTCACAACCACTTGTTAGTGTTTCCTCCATTTCTCTCATAATATCCTAACTGTTTCTTTTTTTATCCCACTATAACCGTTCCTTGATGGTGAAAGTGTTATAGTTAGTGTCGTATACTGTTGGACTCTAGGAAACATCATAGGTACCATGCCACATCCAAAGGACATCATCTACATACATAAATTGTATTTTGTTCTTGTTACAAATTATAGTATATTACCATGGAATGTAAAAACTAAATAGTAATAACAAATGATAGTATATTATGATGGATAGCTTCCACAATCTAAATCAGTAGAACAAACTTCTAGAAAAACTTCAAAATTCCAATGAAAACTTGATAAGTTGAAAGATTTCTCCTTTGCGGAATTGGTTTTGGGCGTCATCCTTATAAGTAATAACAAAAACATGTCAAGTTTCTTGATTAAAAGTGAAAATTTTCCTTTTCAACCATTCATATATCACAAAGTATAGCCTGTGGCTGTGGGTAAGTTAGTATTACATCACTCTTTTTTCCTTTATAAAAGATGGTGTCAAATCCCTATTGTGTTCATTTTTAACTAAAAAAGACGTTTTTTGCTTATGCTCACATTGAAAACTAAAAACCTTTATTTGTTCAAAAGAATATGCTAATTCTTGGTATTTTAATCCACATATATTAAGTTATTGTAGAATAAAAGATCAAGAAGGAGTCATCGATCATTGGTTTAATTGCCACGTACATGAGTGCATCGAAACTAACCATGAACAGTAATGTATAAATCTTCTTGTATGTTGTAACAATCAAGTGATATTCTTCCTCCACCCTATCCCATCACACCAGTAGCACTGGTGATACCATATCCCTTCCTATGCTCAACCAAAAAATGAAGTTAAAAAGAAAAGTTACAAACACAATTTACTAGATAATATGTATTAGTTCCATAAAAAACCTTCAATGTACACATGGGACTTTAAAAACTAGAAACAACTCAAAAACCTTCAACTTCAACAAAGGCAAGACATTTCCAAAAGCATCCACATTCTTCAAAAGAAAAATGATACTACCAATGCAATTGCAAATGCCAAATGCCAAAGCAGATCCATGTAAATGGAAAGTTAGAAAGTATGCCACCATCAACAAAAGCCACAATTCTTTTCTAGTAATATCATTAAAAAAATCTATGAGCATTTGTTATTATCTCATCATCTAATCTTCAAAACCATTTTATATGCAATAAAACCATTAGTTATATTGTTGTAACTGCTAATAGAAGTAACTTAATATGCCAAAGAAAAACTGCATTTCACTCTTCAAATAATAGCTACGGGCACCCTTAATAGTCATTCACAAGCCATCATATGAAAAACAATATAAGTTCATAGACTAACAAGTAGATCATATTGACAACTTTACAACATGAACCAATATACTTCCACCAGAGCCCCTTCCCCTATCAGACCCCCATCTCCTCCTTTTGCAGTAATAGGTTAGTTTACGTATAAAGCGTCCTTCACTAGAAGCTTAACACGCCCCCCACCATTCCCTTTGTATTGTTTTTTAGTAGATTTTCCACCACCCTTGATCCCATAACTCCATGGTTCAGAAAATGTAGACCATTGTGGAACATCGTGGTCTTGGCTATGTTCGTCTTTCCTTATCCTCGTTATCAAGATTAACCCTTTCATGAACCAATAAAAAGTCTTTCGATATGGTCTTGTACTCTTGTTGAGAGAAAATTACCAGAGGAAGAAGTACGATTCTTCTACTTTATGAAAAAACAAAAAAAAGCTTAGGTGCAAGGATTCGGGCTACACTACGGAGGAAAGCACGCCGATGGAGAATGAGCAAACAACGATGGACGTTTAGGCTATGTGCTTTGTCGATGGTGAGACTGACAAAGCAGCTGACGGGGGTGGTGGAAGCATTGTGGGCGGTTGTCACTACGGTTTCAGTGGGAGAAACTCTTTGGAAGGGGAAGGGGAAGTAAGGGAGCCACAATTAAAGTTTCTACACTCTTGTTTAGTTTCAAGGTTATTGATAACTAGAGTTAGGCATCCGGGTAAGTTCCCCCCAAAATTCGCATTCGGAATGGATCATTTTTATTGAACTCGCCCCCGCCCTGCATAACCCGCGGGTTTTGCAGTAGCCCGCATTAAAAAAATGGTAAGGGAGACTACTGTGAGACTATGATTGCAAGTGCGAGAGAGAGAGAGATTATGATCCATGGTCGTGTGGAGGGTGTGAGGTGTGGTTGTGTGGAGGAGCCGTGACAGCGTCGACGTGGTGGAGCATGAGGAAAAGAGTGGAGTTTAAGTGACTGTAAGTGTGAGAAAGAAAGATTGCAAGCCGTGATCATGTGGGGGTGCGAGGTGGGCTTGTGTGGAGGAGCCGTGGCGACGCTGGCACGGTGGAGCGCGAGGAAAGGAAGGGAGTCCGAGTGACTGCACGAGAATTAAGGATTTAGTCATAAGTGTATGAATATATTTATAGGTTTTAGTTTTGCTAAATCACCCTGTTTACTAAATCACATTCTATTTTATTTTTTTAATATAGATTAAAGTATCTACAGGACTCATGGGTAAAATCCATTTATCCTGCGGATTATGCTTAACCTGCAGATTATGCGGGACAGACTAAAAAACCCTCCTTTTAAAACAGACTAAAAAAATGAGGTCCATATATCTTGTAACTAAACTCGTTTCCCCATCTCTCTGGTGTAACTAACAATCATATTTAAATAAATAAGTGTATGTTGTAATAATATTTTATACACTCTTAATAATTAAAATAAAATCCCAAGGGAAAAAAAATTACAACATTCAGTCACCATGGGTCCAAATGTAACACTATATCTACATGGGTGAGATGTATGTAGGAAACACCTTCAGCATAATTTCCCTTTCCCTAGAGGATAGTAGGTCTTGGCAAATTGACCCCAAGGGGTCATTTTTACAAACTTATTTCCCAAATGGGGTTCTTTTCAAACTAATTATGAAGGGGGTCACTTTTTAAGGCATTCCGCCAAGGAGGTTGGCGACACACGTGAGTCGCCATTGGCATTGGTGAGGCAGCCAGTGACGTGGAGGTGGTTTCGCCATTGGCATTGGCGAAACACCTGAGGTAGTCCAGCTAGGGTGCAGAGGGTGCAGGTGTGCAACGCGCAGAGCAGCAGGGTTTTGCTACCATGGTTGGCGAAACAGGTGCCTTGCACATTTCGCCATTCCCATGAGCGAAACAGGTGTTGCATGGTTCCTTTAAATAGAAAAACCTTCATTTTGATGCTGCCTTCAAAAATTTTCTACATTCATTTTTTTACTTTTTCAAGCGTTCCAAGTTTCTCAAGTTTCTGTGGCATCATTCAGAAATTATTTATTTGAGGTAATAATTTTTTTGTTAGAATGAAGTTTTAAATTATTTATTTGAAGTAATAATTTTTTTTGTTAGAATTATGTTTTAAATTATTTATTTGAGGTAATAATTTTTTTGTTAGAATGAAGTTTTAAATTATTTATTTGAAGTAATGATTTTTTTTGTTAGAATGAAGTTTTAATCTGAAGTTTGCCAAAACAGTTTTTCAATTATTTATTTCAAGTTTTGTTAGTATTTTTTGTAATTAGATTTTTTTATTTTGAAGTTATTGTTGTTATGATTAATTATTTATAATATTTTTTTTTGTAGGTATATGATAAATTCAGTTATAATAGCCTTGTATTTCAATGGAAGAGTATATGAAGAGAATGATGATGTAATATTTGAAGGCAGTAAAAAAGCGATTCAGATTAAACATGGAATTAGTTTCAATGCTTTGAAAAAAAAATTGGAGATAAGGTAAAGTTAGAAAATAATGAAATTATTTTTGCTATAAGTTGTAGATTTTTAGTTTCAGGAAAATATGTTCATTGCAAATTTGTGATGACAAAGATGTTGAAACTATGATCGAAAGTTTTCAGCAACAAGAACAAATGTCAGTTTTAGAATTGTACATAGAAAAAGATGTTGAGGGTGGTTCTATGTTTCATTCTGTAAATTTTGTCCCATCATGTGGAAATAATTTATCTAATAATGTGTCAGAACTGTCAAGAAATGTAAGCAATTTACATGATGATGAAGATGATGATTATGTTGTGTCTAACTCATACGTTGAAGAGTCTTTAGATGAAGATGATAGTGTTGATGGTATATCTAATACAGATAATTATTTCAAAAATGTCCCTTGTAGAGACACCTAATGTCTTTGCAATTTCAGCCTGTAATTATTAGGGTCAGTAAATTAATGGCGATGATTTCAAAAATAATTTGAAGTTAAATATCCAAAAAAACAAAAAAAAAATATCAATGTAGTTATGTTTGCATTTTTAGGGTTAATAAACATCTTCATTTTTCGCCTATACCAGACCATATAGTCGGAGTTAAAGCTTGGTAGACCCTCTTGTCGAGAATAACCATCAACCCTAAAATAAGCTCGTCAAAATCATGTGGAGAGTAATAGTGCACTCTCTGCATCTCATGTGAAAAGTATGTGTTTTCAGCCTTCATCTTTCTATCAAGACACTAATTAATGGCGCATTTATTGTTAAGTATCACATTTTCATAATCCAGTAAAAACCAGATTGCCGAAGTAGAGACATAATTTTCTTTGGTATTTCTTCTTGACCTTGATACGTGGGGACAACTCGTCTAAATATGTTTTGAAACATGCTTATCTTGCATACATAAAACGTCATCATCAATTGGACCAGACTTAATTTTTATATATGATGAATATGATGAGGAAGATGTCATTGATACTGCAAAATAAAATATAATACAATAAGTTGACAAAACAATTTATATATTATTTGTACATAAAAAAATTAAGTACATTTATAAAAACTTAATTAAATATATATACAAAATAAATTATGTAACACAATATTTAACAAAAATTAATATGCAAAGAATATATTATACAAATAACACAATATATCATACAAATAACAAAATTTAAATATATTCTCCAAATAAATTAAAATACATGCAAACACAACTTTAAATAAATAACAATATATATATATATATATATATATATATATATATATATTTGAATTTATATATTTGAATAACAAAATATATTATACAAATAACAAAATTTCAATATATTCTACAAATAATTTAAAATACATGCAAGACAAATTTAAATAAATAACATAATATATATATTTGAATAACATAATATATTATTCAATTAACAAAAATTAAATTAAATAAAATATATTATACAAATAAATTAAAATACAAAGAAAAATTAATATGCAAAGAAAAATTTAAACTATATATATATATATATATATATATATATATATATATATATACGAAATTAATACAGACTAACGTGTCATATATTTGAATAATAACATAGAATACCTAAAACAAATAATATTAACATACAAACTAACGTACCATGTATATGTAACACAAATAATAGCCTACAAACTTAGAATATCTAAAACAAATAATATTAACACAAATAATACTTTTATAATATTAACTTATATATGTAAAATAAATATAGCATGCAACTTTATAATACCAAAAACAAATAATTTAAAATATTAATAACAGAACACAGAAAATATTAGAAGATACCAGTTGAAAAAACCACTGAACAGGAAGCACAAGCTTTTCGCCACCAGCACAAGCAAAACAACACCAGGGAGGAAGATGATAATATTATAGAGGGGACGAGAGATGATAATATTATACGCGTTCATTCATTCGGGAGAGCATTTTTTATAGAGGGAACGGGACATCCAAAGCTTATTTCGCCACTAGGAATGGCGACATCTACTGAAAAGGTGTTTCGCCACTAGGAATGACGACATCTACTGAAAAGGTGTTTCGCCACTTCCAATGGCGACACCTTGAAAAGCTGCACTGCTCCCTCTGCTCATCAGCTACGTTCTGCACCTACCAGCCTGCATGCGTGCCACGTCCAACCCTGTTTCGCCAATGCTATTGGCTAAACCCTTACGTCACGTGTTTCGCCAATGCCAATGACAAAACATCCTCCACATCAGCTGCTATCTCGCCAATGCCAATAGCGACTCACTTGTATCGCTAACATGCATGGCGGAATGCATGAAAAAAGAGACCCCCTCCCTAAATACTTTCAAAAGAGACCCTAAATACTTTGTAAAACTAACTGTTAGGTCAATTTGCCAGTAGGTCTCCATCCCAACCAATTTGAAGGCCAAACCTTAGAGTCGATAAAAAAAAATAATAATAAGAAGAAACGCAACTAACAACAAGTAACACTTGGTCTAGGACATAAAAAAAAAACATGAAACGAAACCATAATTCCCACTTCCACCATTGGCCACGCAAGTTGGCGATGGTGATCCCCATCGTCACAATAAGCATCCTTTTCCTCTCCCTACTCCTTCCCCTCACCAAACCCTCACCTTCATCATTATCATCATCATCTTCTTCTTCTTCTGCAACATGGTCTTCTCTGAATTCAACAGAAGAACTAGAAGCAAGTCTTCCGAAATTGGCATACATATTATCGGGGAGCAAAGGGGAGGGGGCGCAGCTGAAGAGGGTTCTTCAAGCAGTGTACCATACAAGGAACTACTAGCTGCTCCATCTCAATCTAGAGGCTTCTAATGCGGAGAGGCTGGTGCTGGCCAAATACGTCAAGTCCCAAACTATGTTTACGACATTTGGGAACGTCTTGGTTGTGGGTAAGCCTGATTTGGTCACCTACAAGGGTCCCACCATTATTGCTTCTACTCTTCACGGGATTGCCCTTTTGCTCAAGAAGGCCCCTCATTGGGACTGGCTAATTAATCTCAATGCCTCTGATTATCCTCTCCTCTCTCATGACAGTTAGTTACTCTCTTCTTTTCTCTTTGCTTTTTTAAAATCCATGCTTTGAGTGCGCGATAATTGCATTTGCACCTCATAGACTATGTTTTGACAAAATTAGGCGCTAGAAGCTAGAAAGTTAGTTGGTACCTCAAAGTTTTTAAGCTAGCTTATGAAAATTATGTTTGGCAAACTAGCTGAAAAATTAATCGAAAGGTGAAAAACTAACTTATTAAATTATAAGCGTTAGGTAAAATTGATTGTTAAAGTACCTGAAAGGTGTAAAATGACTGAAAAATAATAAAATCATAATTTATTTAAAAATGACAAGTAGAAAATTTGATAAAAATATTAAGGATAAAAATGGAAGAAAATATAAAAAGTTAGAAATTAGGGTTTTAAAAGACATAATTAAGTAAGTTTTCAAAAATGCTAAAAGCTACTTAGAAATTATTGAAAAACTTGTTTATCGAACTAAGCTTTTCAGCTAATAAAAACAGCTAGAAACTAACCAAAATGTCTTGTCGAACATAGCCTAAATCATAAGTATTTGATGAAACTAGTTGTTAAAGTAGGTGAAAAATGTAAAATGATATAAATGACATATTTAAAAAGTGTAATTAAAAAGTTGAATAAATATTTTAAGGATAAAAAGAAAAAAATATAAAAAACTAGAATATAAAAGGTAACTTTTTTAAAAACATTACTTCACCTGACGTGTCAAAGTACGTTAAAAACTATTTAAAAAAACTTATTTACCAAATAGTTAAATAATTTTTTAAGTCAGTAAATAAAAGTTAAAAATTAACGACTTCCGGAAAATAATCATAGTATTAGTATGTTAAGGATTTCACCATGTACGAGACAGCTTACATAGCTTTGTGGTTTTCTTCTCAAGGCCGCTGGCACCTGCATGTTACCAAAAAAGAAAAAGGACATTCTAGTGATCAGGTTGTGCTGATGTATGTGGAAACTGGAAATATATACTTAACTAATATGACTTACATAACTAGTTGGATGGAATTTTATGCAATCTCTAATGACCTTGACCTTGTTTCTGGTTTAACAAATTACAAATGACTCTTATGTTGGCCTATGCACTATTGACTTAGAAGTAAGAAGCAATACCTGTTAATCTTAGATAAGGAGCCAACCTCAAGTTATGAGTAGTCAACTAGTCATAGCTTACTTGGAATATAAATTCTTGTAGTCTACTAATCTGTAGGTTTTTGCAGGTACTGAGGTTAAATCCCCAGATGAATATTAGCAACTTGTTTTATATAAGCTACTAGAACCAGAGAATATATGTATAGCTTTTCAACTAAATTAATAACTCTTGGAGCTAGAACTAGCTAAAATAGCATGCGTTTCCCTTTTGCCCGAGCCCTGAATTATGAGGATCCAAGAGATTGCTACAGCTAACTTGTATATGCTCAATTTTTAATATCTTTTCGATTTCAAAGTAGAAACGAACAAAATGGATAAACAGAAAGCTAACCTTATAAAGAAGTGAGTCTTCTATTCCCTCGTATTGTTTTGTTTGGTAGGAAACTGGATCCAAGTTAACCCAGCAATCTAGGATCCAACCCAGTGGCTACTAAGGGAGTTGGGTTTTGGAGGGAAAAGGAAAAGGAAAGGAAAGACAAATTTTTAATTTCTAATAAATATTCTGTATTTTAATAGTTTTTTAAAAATGATAGACAGGCATAATCTTAATGTCCTACTATATAGCACTTAACTGAATATTTTTTCCCCTTTTCCGTCAAAACCTCACTCTCAAACACATCCTAAGGCTCGGTCTTCGTCCCTACAAGGATATTCTTGAATGCCCAAGAAGAAGCTTTAGAAGAGAGAATTAGTTATAGGAGAGAGACAAAAACGTTGTGTATTGGCATTGAGCTTGGGGCCAAAGGATTTCTCCTTCGCTGGGAGGCTTGTGCCCTTAGTATTTTCTTCTGCATCTTCTTACATTTTCTCAACAACAATACAGTCCCTCTTCTACTATTTTTGTTTTGTGCATAATCTGTATTTAGATAGGATTTTTCACCTATCATAAACATCGATGTCTCAAAATTCTGTTTGTTAATATGCTTCTACAAAGTGGCGGGAAAAAGAATCTTTGGCGTTGGCTGCATGATAATCCTAAAGGAGACATTTATGGTTTATTATTTTCTGTTTATGATGGATCCGTTAGATAGTTAGTTAGGTTAGTTGGTTGAGGCTACAAAACAATGATGCTGACACGGACATGGACACTTTGACATGGTTAATGTCTAAAATATATGACACGGGAACACTGCATGCACACACAAATGGAGAAACCTTCTATGTTTGATATATTCATCTTTTAAACAAACCTTCTATGTTTTCATGTGTATTAGTTGTGTGAAGCCGATAATTTAAGTGTTCAAACCAACAAAAAGTAATAAAATGGGAGGGGAGGTGAAGAGAGAGATTATCTCACTTTGTGAGAGAACTTGGGCCTTTGGGCATTGGGAGGTGCAAACATGGAAGTTCTGCAAGCTAAGTATTTAGAGCCTTATGTTTTTTTAATAGGATACGAGGTTTCTAACAGGATATGGATAGGAAGGAAATGTTTTAAGTTCTCATTTGATCATTCTCGTCAAACTTGTTTTGTATCAAAATGAGTCCTCTTTGAGTGTTTTGGCTTCTATAAATAAATTCAAGTCTGTTGTTTCAACAACAACAACAACAATAACAACAACGCCTTATCCCACTAGGTGGGGTCGGCTACATGGATCAACTTCCGCCATAATGTTCTATCAAGTACCATACTTCTATCCAAATCATTAAGTTCGAGATCCTTTTTGATAACCTCTCTTATAGTCTTTTTGGGTCTTCCTCTGCCTCGAATTATTTGTCTTCTCTCCATCTGGTCTACTCTCCTCACTACAGAGTCTACCGGTCTTCTCTCTACATGCCCAAACCACCTAAGTCTATTTTCCACCATCTCCTCTACAATAGGCGCTACTCCAACCCTCTCTCTAATAGCTTCGTTTCTAATTTTATCCTGTCGAGTCTTACCACACATCCACCGCAACATCCTCATCTCCGCTACACCTACTTTATTCTCATGTTGGCTCTTGACCGCCCAACATTCTGTTCCGTACAAAATCGCCGATCTTACCGCAGTCCGATAAAACTTTCCCTTTAGCTTGATCGGTACCTTTGCATCACATAACACCCCCGATGCTTTTCTCCATTTCATCCATCCTGCTTGAATGCGATGATTCACATCCCCTTCAATTTCCCCATCATCCTGTATTACAGACCCAAGATATTTAAACCGTGTGACTTGAGGGATAATATGGTCTCCTATTTTCACCTCTGAGTTAGAAACCCTCCTTCTTTTGTTGAACTTACATTCCATATACTCCGATTTGCTTCTGCTTAGGCGAAAGCCATGTGTTTCTAGAGCTCGTCTCCAAGTTTCCAACTTCTCATTCAACTCCTCCCTCGACTCTCCAAGGAGGACTATGTCATCTGCAAAAAGCATGCATCTCGGCGCTATCTCTTGGATTTGTTCCGTGAGGACATCTAGAATTAAGGTAAAAAGGTAGGGGCTAAGGGTTGACCCTTGATGTAAACCAATTGTGATGGGAAAATCGTCTGACTCTCCACCCTGTGTCCTAACACTAGTCGATACCCTATCATACATATCTTGGATAGCTCGAATATATGCAACCCTAACCCCTTTCTTCTCTAGAGCTTTCCACAAAATCTCTCTAGGCACTCTATCATACGCTTTCTCCAAGTCAATAAAAATCAAGTGCAAGTCTTGTTGGGCCATGCGATATTGCACAAATATAAATTATGTTCATTTTGCTGACTTTTTTTCCATATAACTCTTTGCTTCAGATCTCTTGCACATCTTTTCATTCTTGCCCAGGGATCTAAATTGCATTGAGCATACAAGTAATACTGGTTGGAAAGAGTATGCATATTATCTTTTCATTGATATCAGGTCAGTTTGTTTAAATTTAAAATAAATAATTTTAAAATAAACGTTTTTTAGTGCTTATTATTTAATGAGCAGATAAAATTTGCTTCTCAAAATAAGCAGAAAATTGTTTTTTTAAGAAGAAACAATTTCGATAAACACTAAAAAAACAGAAAGTTATTTATTTTATTAAAATAAATGTTTTTATTAACAAATAAATTTAAATAAACTGGTCAATAGTCTTAGTTTGTAGCTAAACTATTTTGTTCATAATTTGTGTACTTGTAACTGTGGTGTCAGGCATCAAAGAGCCAGGCCTATCATTATAGATCCTGGCTTATATCATTCAAAGAAATTTGGTGTTTACTGGGCTAAAGAGAAGAGATCTGTTCCGTCTTCGTTCAAGTTATTCACAGGTATTAGTTATAAGATTTCTACAGCTTTGGCTTTCTTATTTTCTACTAGGTCCTAACATTTCCCTATTTTTTCTCTTTTCATTTTTCTTTTTAAATATATGCTGCTTAAGTTTCTCAAATGCACTTCCTATTCCGTCTTGTAAGTTTTTTTGTTTCATTGTCTTAAAAGTCAAAGTAATAAAACGACTTCTGCATGCATGAAAGGCTCTGCATATGCTGTTATTTCTTATTGACAATAGTTCAACAATATAATAGGCGATTTGGGAATTAATCTAATTAGACGAGTCACCGCATTTATTTATTTAAGGTTAAATTAGTATTTTTAGTCTTTTAATTTATTTTTTAGATTCAATTTAATTCTTTAATTTTTTTTATTTCAATTTAGTTTTTTAATTTTTTAAATCAATTCAATTTAATTCTTCAATCTAAATTTTAAAAAATCACACTTTGTGACGGTTCAAGATCATCAGGGTTTTAAATCGTCACAAAATACATATTTCTCACAAAAAGAATCTATTTAAAAAATTAAAGGAATAAATTGAAAAAAAAAACTAAAAAAATCAAATTAAGTCGATTTTAAAAATTAAAGGATCAAATTAAAAAAAATCTAAGAAAAAAAAAACTAATTTAACCTTTATTTAATGGTCTAACAAGCCAAAGTGATGTAAACGTTATTGGGTAAGTAGTTGGAATATTTGTAGGGTCTTTCTACAAAAACCACTGGAGTGCTCAGCCATTTCATTGACCAAATAAATGAAGTCTTTTTCGGTGTTCTAAAAAAAATAAATTGGCCCCAAGTAAATTTACTTGATAGCCAATATAGGCAGGCTAAGAGTTCAAACACACACAAGTTTCAAGTTTGCACAGCAACACCATCATTTGTATTGCATATACATTTTGATCCACAACACTGCTATCAAATTAAGACTTTCAAACGTCTCCATAGTTTTTTTTTTCAGAGGGTGCATATTCTTTAAATAAATAATTTTCTTTAGAAGATTGCAATTAATAGAGTTCTCTGTTTGGCCCATAGCTACATTTTTGGAAACATCCCAGGTCTTGTTATTGTTTTTAAAATTATGTTTGTTCCATAGAGCTTTTTGTATAGCATAGTAAACATGGTATCTACACCATAGTTAATGAGGAACAAAAAGTGCAATTTGGTGTTCAACAAGGATTTGACCAACAGACAACATATACATTTTTGGCCTTTTTGACACATCATTGTTGGCCGTTTTGCTCTGTAGTCATCACTTACATATAAATTTTTTAATGCTTCTTAGGTCCTCTCTTTATATAAACTTGTTAATAAACACTTATGGAGAAAAAAATAACAAGGTAAAATAAATTATGTTTCTTCCTTAAATTGAAATTAACTTAGAGAAAAAGAGTTATATAGTAATGATGTAAATAGTTTTATATTGTTACTCAATTAATTACAATTCAACATTTATGAAAAGTCTGTTGACTTTTAAGATAAATATTTTAAAAGTCTTATCAATACAACTTACAGAAGAAATTTAGTTTTTTTTTTTAGTTTTTTCAATAAGTATTTATTGAGAAATTTGTCTAAAGTCTAAACAGACATTACTTGTTTAACCTAACGGTATTTTGTGGCTTCCATCCAGGGTCTGCATGGGTTGTCCTGACAAAATCATTTCTTGAGTTTTGTGTTTGGGGTTGGGACAATCTTTCTCGAACTCTCCTTATGTATTACACAAATTTTGTTTCATCCCCTGAGGGTTACTTCCATACGGTCATTTGCAATCATAAGGACTATCAAAACACGGCCATTAATCATGATTTACGTTACATAAGGTGGGATAACCCGCCAAAGCAGCATCCGGTTTTCTTGAAATTGGAGCATTTTGATGACATGGTCCAAGGATGATCCAGTTGGAGCACCGTTTGCTCGAAAGTTTACCAAGGATGATCCAGTTCTCAACAAAATTGACAAGGAACTCTTGAGAAGATCTGATGGTCATTTTACACCTGGAGGTTGGTGTATTGGGAATCCTGTTTTGGAAAAAGACCCTTGTGCAGTATATGGAAATGCAATTGTAGTTAAACCTACGTTACAATCAAAGGAGCTAGAAAAACTATTAGTGAAACTATTAGATTCTGAAAATTTTAGGCCGAAACAGTGCCAATAGGTGTCAATGCAACGTGCAACGTCAAATATAGCATTTTGAATTTTTATGAAACATGTTTCTAGTATGTGAGCTTAAGTAGGTCTTGTCAATTCATGCTATGGATGGGATTTTTAATTTTCTTGAGTCAACCCCATTGTTTCACGAGAAACTTTGTTTTAATTAAAATTCAATGATTTAGTCCCGTGTAATTACCAAAGCAAGAGGGTTTAAGAAAAAAAATGACTTTAAAATGGGTAAGAATGTATGCTGGCCAATGTAACATCACTACACTAATTTGTTTAATTAGTTGTTTATTAAGTTGATGACGTGAGATTCTTTTTTACACTTGACTTGAATAAAATATTGTATTAAACTTTGTCAATCGTTTAAAACTTTACAAAAACATTTATAAAGAAAGACATACATCATCCATATATAAAATACATGATGCATCAAGATAGGGTGTTGCTAGGTGCACCCAGTATTATTGCTGGTACACCCAACATTCTTTGTAAATGCTAAAAATACCTTTGACTTCTTTCTCCCTTTAAAAGTTGTTTTTATTCTAAACATCCGTAGCAACCATTTTTTGCGCAGTCTTCTTCTCACATTTCTCTCGTTGGTGCTGCATTTTATTCGGTTTGTTGGGAAAGGTTAGGTTCGGTGAAGGTGAAGGTACCCGTGTTCAGTGTTGCGGTGGTCGTTGGCAGCATACGAGGTACCGCAGATTGCACGGATCAAGTTGATCCATAAGAAGTTTACGGATCAAGTTGATCCGCATGTAGATTTTGTGCCTTCGGATCAAGTTGATGCTTACGGATCAAGTAGATCCGTAACTCTTTTATGGATCAAGTTGATCCGTAAGCATCAACTTGATTCGAAGGCGTAAAATCTACATGCGGATCAACTTGATCAGTAAATTTCTTATGGATCAACTTGATCCGTAAGAAACTTGTGGATCAAGTTGATCCGTAACAAATTTACGGATCAAGTTGATCCGTAAGCAACTTGCGGATCAAGTTGGTTCGTAACAAACTTGCGGATCAACTTTGTCAACTACGGATCAACTGCAAATCAACAAAACCATATGCGGATCACATCATAGCATACGTGAATCAAGCAGAATGAGCTGGGTGCACAAAAATTGCTTTAAATATACCCGGGGGATATTTTTGCCTTTTCACGTAGAGTGTTGGGTGCACCAGCAATAATGCTAGGTGCACCTAGCAACACCCATCAACATATGATCTCAGAGGAGTACAATTATCCATAGTACATAAAGGAAAAATACATCAAAAGTACAATCATCCAAAAATATACAAATAATGAGGTCTGCCTAACTACTCACTTATATACATAGCAAAATATTCATCTAAGTAATAGCAATAACACCTACTAGACCTCCCAAAACAACATTAAGTCTCCCAAAAAGTCAGCATAATCGTTAGAGGTCCTCACTAAGAGTCTTCTGAGTCCATGTCATCTTTGTTATCAAAGTTGATCATCTAAATACACTGATGGAGCTTCTAAAGAAGTCTCTAAAGGTGCAGCTTGTGGAGGCATTTTGAGACATCATCTTGGCAATTTGATTGGAGGTTTCTCTAAGAGGATTGGCAAAGCTCTTGCCTTTATTGCAGAATTATGGGGGACTGAAACATGCTAAAGATAGAGCTATCTCTAAGGTGGAGCTTCAAGTAGATTCTTCCTCTGCTCGATCTCATTGCAGGAAATTGGGAAGTCAACCGTCTGCATGTTTTTAGATAAGGAAATATGTGCGTTGATGCTATGAATAACTTAGCTTATGAAGGCAATTCCCTCAGAGTCAGGTTGAGAAGGAACGTCTTCAAGTGTTGTGGTAGAGAGTGTCAAAGGTAAAGTAAGCTTCTCAACGGGTATTACAGTTGTATAAAGGGATGGAAGTTAGTTAGAATAACTGGCATAGGAAGTTAGTTACTGTTATCAATTAAGCTGGTTAAAACACCTTGTATATAACCTTGTATCTCCTCATTACCAATAATAAGAATTTGAGAATTCACCTATTACTCATATCTCTCTGTTAATATGGTATCAACAGAGATAAAACCTTTCCGCTTTCTTTGATCCCTTTCTAGCTCTTCTTCTTCTTTCTTCGATTCTTTGAAGTTCCCCCATGGGTGCCATGGATGATTCCAATCCTTTTCTCATAATCCTGGATTGAGTCTTGTGACTCATTCTCTATCTGGCGAGAATTATAATTCTTGGAAGAAAGCCATCAAGATGACACTTCTTGGCAAGAATAAGTTTGGTTTTATGGACGGTTCTGTTGGATTGAGTGGCCTCAGAATAATTAAGAAGGAGGTTGAATTAATTATTCCTAAACCTTTACTAATTAAAAAATTACTCTTTTATGGCTTTTACTAAATTGTTAAGAGAATGAGGAGTAGAAGAGAAACTTAACAAAAAGTAAAAGCGGAAATTAAATGCACAGCGGAAAATAAAAGAGTAGGGAAGAAGGAAACAAACACACAAGAGTTTTTATACTAGTTCGGCAACAACCCGTGCCTACCTCCAGTCCCCAAGCGACCTGCGGTCCTTGAGATTTCTTTCAACCTTGTAAAAATCCTTTTACAAGCAAAGATCCACAAGGGATGTACCCTCCCTTGTTCTCTTTGAAACCCTAGTAGATGTACCCTCCACTAGTACTGATCCACAAGAGATGTACCCTCTCTTGTTCTCAATCAAACCCAAGTAGATGTACCCTCTACTTGTACCACAAAGGATGTACCCTCCAATGTGTTAAGACAAAGATCTCAGGCTGTTAAACCTTTGATACTTTGTGAATGGGGATACAAAAGAATTCTCAGGCGGTTAAACCTTTGAATACTTTTGTATTAGGGAATGGGAAGAATCAAAAGAATTCTCAGACTGTGTCGTTTTGAATTCTTTGACAAGGGAGAAGGGAGACACAAAAGAATTTAGGTGGTTAGTCCTTCGTTCTTTTTGAAAAGGGAGAAGAGAGACACAAAAAGAATTCAGGCGGTTAGTCCTTGGCGAATTATTTTTGGCAAAGGGAGAAGAGAATGAAAAAATGAATAGCACAAGTTTTCAAGGTTTAGAAAACCAGAAAACTTCAGATTGCTTTTGGTACAAAGAAGAAGAAGAAGTTCAAAGAGATTCAAGGCTTGTAAAGGATTGTATGAATAATTGTTCAAGATTGTTGTTGGAAAGATTGATTGAAAATGCAAAACAAAGCCTTGATTTTATAGACTCTTCATGTCTGGTCAAAAAGGTCATTCAGAAGAGTTATAACTTTTAGAAAAACTTAAAACCCATTTGAAAAAGTCAAAACCTTTTTGAAGAGTTACATCTTTAGATTTTTCAGAAACAAACATTGGTAATCGATTACCAAATAAGTGAAATCGATTACACAAAGCTTTTGAGTGAAACAATGTGACTCTTCACATTTAAATTTGAATTTCAACGTTCAAGGACACTGGTAATCGATTACCAAAACATTGTAATCGATTACAGCCTTTTGAAAATATTTGGAACGTTGTAAATTCAGTTTGAAAACTTTTTCAAACTCATTTTGCTACTGGTAATCGATTACGACAATATGGTAATCGATTACCAGAGAGTAAAATCTCTTTGGTAAAGGTTTTGTCAAAAACTCATGTGCTATTCAAAGTTTTGAAAAAAACTTTTTAATACTTATCTTGATTAAGTCTTTTCTTCATTCTTGAATCTTGAGTCTTGAATCTTGATCTTGATTCTTGGATCTTGAATCTTGAATCTTGATTCTTGATTGTAGACTTTCTTCTTGAGTCTTGAATTCTTCTTGATTCTTGAACTCCTGACTTGTTCTTGATTCACTTGAGATGTTCTTTGATTCACTTGAGTTGTTCTTTGATCTTTTGAGCTTTTTGTTCATCACCTTAGTAATCATATTTTGTTGTCATTATTTTTATCATCAAAACACCTTTGAATCATTTTTGATTCATCATGATGCTTTGCTTCCACAGGTTCCATTCTGGAACCTCCATTGGAGCACTCTAGTCATTATCTATGGCAGCGAAATGATAACACCGTTGCATCTTGACTTCTCAATTCTCTTACAAAAGAGATACAAATAATCATTCTTCACTGTTCCACTGCTCAAGCCATTTGGAATGATCTTAAAGAAAGATTTGAATAGAGAAATGGTCCCTTGATTTTCCAATTGAAACATGAACTAGCAACCTTGCAACAAGGTTCTATGTCTGTCTCATCCTATTATTCCAAGTTGCGATCAATTTGGGAATCTATTTCTGAATTAAAGCCTGCACATTCATGCACTTGCAACGACATCCGTCCTTGGCACGACTATGTGCAGATGGAGTATGCCATGCATTTCTTGATGGGACTCAATGAATCCTATGGTTCAATTCGAGGTCAGATTCTTTCTATGGACCCTTTCCCCCCTATTACTTGCATTTTTTCTCTAGTGGTTCAAGAAGAAAAACAGAGAGAAATTGGTGCTTTTGTTTCTGCTTTCAACTCCACAAATGATGCTTCACAGCCTCATGCCTTTGCTGTCAAGGACTCCAAATATCAGTTTGATCACAAGTTTAATTCCAATTCCAAGAATCAGCCCCTCTGTGCACATTGTGGTCGACTTGGCCATACTCAAGGCAACTGCTTCAAGTTACATGGGTTTCCCCCAAATTACAAGAAGAATAAGCCTTCTTCTTCTAATACTGAAAGAAAAACAGTGAATCAAGTCTTAGCACCCAATTTTGTTCCTGATTTTCATCTCACTGTCCAACAATATGGTCAACTCATGAGTTTGCTTCAAGCACAAACTTCAAATGCTGTTATTCCCAATATTGAGTCTTTTAACACTGGTATGGTCTTGTCTGCTTCTTTAACTAAGTTTCCTCAAAATTGTTGGATTGTTGATTCGGGTGCGAGCACTTACATTGTTTGTTGCATTGATCTCTTTGATTCCTATCAATACGTGTAAAATCGTATAGTTAAATTGCCTAATAATGCAACAGTTTCAGTCATTGTAGTTGGTACTGTGCATTTATCTCCTTCTTTAACTCTGCATAATGTGTCTTTTATTCCCAATTTTGCCTTCAATCTCCTTTCAGTTCGTGCACTCCTTACCAATTCAGCTTACTCTATTTGTTTCTCTTCAAATCAATTTGTCATACAGGAAATGCCTCATTACAAGAAGATTGGTAGAGGGGATCTCCTTCAAGGACTCTATGTCTTGAACTTCAAGGATACTCATTCCACTTACAATGTTTCTGTTTCTAATTCCTATATAAATGTTGTTTCCAATACTTGTACTCAAGCTATTAATTGGCATAATCATTTTGGCCATGTATTAGACAGTGTATTGAAAGTTCTGAGTAAAAAAAAAATTCCTTTTTCCATCCCTAATGTGTTTTCCACAAATAGTTGTTATGTGTGTCCTATTGCTAAGTTTCGTAGATCATCTTTTCCTTCTGTTAATAATGTTTCTGATAAGCCTTTTGATTTGATTCATTGTGATATTTGGGGAACTTATAAGCATTCAACTTATGATAATAATCGTTACTTCCTAACAATTGTGGATGATTGTTCATGATTTACATGGATTTTTTTGCTCAAAAATAAATCTGAAGCACCAACTATGATCATGCAATTTTTTGCAATGGTAAAGACTCAATTTGCAGCTTCAATCAAATGTCTAAGATCAGATAATGCCAAGGAGTTAGCTCTTAGAAACTTCCTAGCATCTCAAGGGACCTTACATCAATTCACATGTGTTGAAAGACCTCAACAAAATTCTGTCATTGAAAGGAAACATCAACATTTACTTAATGTTGCTAGAGCATTATTTTTCCAGTCCAAGGTGCCTATTACTTTTTTGGGGAGATTGTGTTATTACTGCTACTTTCCTTATCAGCAGATTGCCTTCACCATTGCTGAAAAAAGTACTCTATATCAGGTTCTTCATGGTTTTGCACATGATTATTCCATTTTAAGATCTTTTGGTTGCCTTGCCTTTGGAGCTACTTTAGCTTCTGAGAGGAACAAATTCTCTCCAAGAGAAGTTCCCTCTGTGTTTGTTGGTCATCCACAAGGAGTCAAGGGGTACAAGTTGTATAACTTGCATACTATGAAGTTTTATGTTTCAAGGGATTTAGTCTTTCATGAGAGCATTTTCCCTTTTCAAACTTTACCCAACTCATCTCAAGAACCTGATTTTCTTAGTGAATTAGCTATTTCCTTACCCATTCCTGAACCTATAACCTCAAACATTCAACCTAGAGCCATTGAACCCAATACTTCTAAACTTGATCACCCTATTCCCCCTGACACAAGTGATTTTCCTATTCAGTTATCTGATTCTATAGTTGATACTACCATTGGTGCATCATCTACATTGTCTTCTCCTCCCTTAAGAAGATCAATTAGAACATCAAACCCTCAACCTTATCTTTCTGACTATATTAGACCGCAACCTAGACAAAGATCTCATCCTATCCAGGACCATTGCTCTCTAGTCCATCTCAACCCTCTTTATAAGGACTTCATTGCTCAAGTTTCCACTACTTATGAGTCACAATTTTATCATCAAGCTCTCCCTTTTCTAGAATGGCGCTAAGTCATGACAATCAAGATCAAAGCTTTAGAATCTAATAACACATGAGCCTTGGTTCCCCTTCCAGCTGGAAAACAATGCATTGGCTGCAGATGGGTGTATAAGGTGAAATTCAAACTTGATGACATTGTGGATCGCCACAAAGCCAGATTGGTAGCTAAGGGCTACACACAACAGGCTGGCATAAACTTTTCTGATACTTTCTCCCCAGTTGCTAAACTTACATCAGTTAGAGTTCTTTTGGCTATTGTAGTTGCTAAAAATTGGTCCATCTTACAACTTGATGTGGATAATGCTTTCCTTAATGGCAATCTATTTGAGGAAGCATATATGGAACTTCCAAAAGGGTACAATTCAGTTGATAAAACTCTTGTTTGCAGACTCAACAAATCCCTTTATGGCCTTAGACAAGCTTCTAGACAATGGTTTTGTAAATTCTCAACAACATTAATTGCTAATGGTTTCTCTCAGTCAAAGAATGACTATTCTCTCTTTACCATTGGCAAAGGTGCTTTCTTGGTTATCTTGTTAGTATATGTAGACGATATTCTACTTGTTGGCCCAAGTGTTGCATGTGTTCATTCTATTCTGGCCAAACTTCAAGCTCTGTTCAAACTAAAGATCCTTGGTCCCTTAAAGTACTTTCTGGGACTAGAAATTGCAAAGTCCAGCAAGGGCATTGTACTGACTCAGAAAAAATATGCTCTTTCCCTGTTAGAAGATACTGGCTTCCTTGGCTACAAGCCATCTTCTCTTCCAATGGATCCAAATTTAAAGCTTAGTATGCTTAATGGTGAGTTACTGACTGATCCCTCAATGTATAGGCGTTTACTTGGTCGCCTAATGTACCTAACTATTTCAAGGCCATATATTACTTTTCCTGTTAACAAACTGAGTCAGTACATGCAGAATCCAAGGACAACTCATCTAGATGTTGTGCATCATCTCCTCCAATACATCAAAGGTACTTCAGGTCAGGGTCTTCATTTTCCAACAAGCAATTCCTTCAATTTGTCTGCCTATGCATATGCTGATTGGGGAGGATGCTTGGACACATGCAGAACAACATCTGGTCCTGTGTGTTTCTAGGAGATACTCTAATATCATGGAAATAAAAAAACAACCCATTGTGTCTAAGTCTTCTGCTGAGGCAGAATATCGGGCACTTTCCTCAGTATCCAGTGAAGTGATTTGGCTAAGAAGACTTTTACTGCACTTTGAGATTATTGTTCCTTCTGTCATGCTTTTCTATGATAGCAAATCTGCCATAGATCTAGCATCTAATCTAACTCACCATGAACAATCAAAACACATTGATATCGATTATCACTTCATTCGTGAGTTAGTGCAGTCCAACATCCTCAAGCTTGTTCATGTGAAATCTCAGCATCAAGTTGTAGATGTCTTCACAAAGCCTTTACTGCTTCTAGCTTTCTCTTCTTTTATTCGCAAGTTGGGAATTATTAACATTTACTCTCCAACTTGAGGGGGGGGGGGGGTTTACAGTTGTATAAAGGGATGGAAGTTAGTTAGAATAACTGGCAATTAGTTAGGATAACTGGCATAGGAAGTTAGTTATTGTTATCAGTTAAGCTGGTTAAAATACCTTGTATATAATCTTGTATCTCCTCATTACCAATAATAAGAATTTGAGAATTCACCTACTACTCATATCTCTATGTTAATAATGGGGAAACATACTCCTGTATTGTAGATAAAAAGTACAAAGGTCCTGTGTCTTTGATAAGTCAAGAAAGTCGTCTAGGCATCGTAACCCCAATGTCATAGGGGGTTATAAGCAATATCATCAATGTTCCCCATCCTATGGAACATCTCTGCCTACTCGATTCGTGAACACATACAAAAGGAATCAAAACTAAAGGATTGAGGTTCTCACAAGCCTCATTCATTCATCAATCTTAATAAACCAAACACACACAATAATCAATGGGGGAAAACCTAGTGTTTGACCTAAGTATAAGACTCAACCTTAAACTTTAATCAGACATATGGATTTGCATGTTCATCAAGAATTACTGGAAAGTGATGGGAGCTTGTATACCCTTCACAAGGTACTGACATCCACGTCGTAATCATCATCATCATCATTCTCGAAGAAAGGGCTCCTTGCCATCTAAGGCACATAGCCGCACCAAGTGGTGATTGTTGAGCAGTTACCAAGTTGACTTATGCCACTCGTCTCAATTACAAGGCTCTATTTTGACCATAACAATGCTCACACAACAAGACCTATAGTAAATTTTAAAAGAATTTTTTTTCTTTAAATATGTTGGATATTTTTACTAACATGTGTCATTTTTATCAACATATGAGACCTTTTTTACTTTATAAATACTAATAACAAATATTTTTTTGTTTGTGGACCTAAATCGTAAGTTTTAGTTACTAGTCAGCCCTTATGTTCACCACTTAGTACCTTTATCCTCAAGGCCTGAACCATAGTTCCCTGTTTATCACAAGGAAACCTAGGACTTTTCTCTAAGTTCATCGACTACTTTATGTGAATTTCCGATAGAGACTCAAGAATCATTGAACTCAATGATTACAAAAGTACAACATACTTCTATCTCAAGTCATTATTCACAGTAATTATAATCATCAGATGATTGAATAAACATGATGACAACTTCAAACATGCAGTAATAATAAAGAATATGCGTATGCAGTCCTTTTATACACATAATTCCCTAAGTTAAATTTATTTTCTTTATCTTTCCTTTTTCTAACTAATTAACTCAAATTATTAAAAGAGGTATACTTTCTAAAATATCATAAATGTTACAAAATATATGTTGTATAAAATAAATAATTTCCTAATATTGGAAGTTTCCTTTCTGATGTGGAAGATTAGATTGGATTGCAACCACAAAGCATACTGATAGTTTTCCATAAACCGAGTTTGAAAGCTAACAGTGAAAACCCCATTTTTTCGGATGTGGAAGATTAGATGAAACTACAAGTCTACAACCATAGAAGCATGTAATAACTCTTTCTGGGTAATGGTAGGTAACTGTTGTAACTTGTAAATTTTGTAAGGCTTTTAAATTTATTGTGTGGGATCCATTTGAATTAGAAAAAAGAAAAACTTAGCTCTGGACTCTTTCTGGAAGCTTTACATAATATTTCAATTCGTAATGAACTGCTTTCGTCCGTGGCAATTGTATTGCAGACTTAATATTTTTTTAGACACCCTTGGTATAGCATGCAGATTTAGTATGGAGTGTAAAATAGATTCTAAGTCCTTGAAAATTAGTGAACAAACAAGAGAGAAAAATTGAGATTATGAAGCAACAGTTAAAGAACTCCAAGATCCTTGGAATGAAATATACAGGAAATGAGTAACAAAGGGCGATCATCATTTGTTGATTTATCTGCACAAACAACAAATTATTGGTGCTGCATATTCATTGCTTTGCTCCAATGCTTTATTTGACTCTCTTCCACAATCTTCACCTAGTGAAGTTGATGAACTATGAGCAGCACCTTGGCCACCAACAAATAGCGAGTTGGACTCCTGAACTTGGGAGAAATCATTAGGTCCATAAATGGTTGAACATTGATTATTCCTTCTGTGAGTACTTGCAGCTCTTCTCTCTGCCACAAGATAGTGACCAAGAGAGGGAGCAACATTCACACTCACTGCATCAGTAGATAGCATTGAACAAAGTGAGAACAACCAAGGCCTCAGCTTGTTAATCTTTTTGTTGTCCTTTGAGGGTTCCACCAATATTCTTCCCCTGGTTGATCTCCTTGATAGTTCTAGGAAGCTAGAAATACCAATAAGGCTGCCAAGAGTGATGCTCTTATCGCGGAAGAATGATCCAGTGGACTAAACCGACCCATATTAAGTTAGCAAAATGACTCACGAAAAATGCTATGAACATGCATAATCTAATCTAAAATTTCTGTTGAAAACTTAAAATTACATTTGTGCAATTATTATATTAGAAATTTAGAATTTTTCTAAAGAATCTATGGCAAATGCACGTCTTCATGAGATGTTATGTATTTGATTTGTGTTTACTGTTTAGGATATAATTTCTCCTTTCTCACACTTGAGTCCTGCTTTCTACTAATTGAATAAAATTTTCAAAATCCTTTCAATAGAAGACATAAATTTGAACGAAGCAAGTATTATTTCAATTGAGCTATAATTCAATGTGGCTAACTTGTCTTAAAAGAAAATGACAAATAAAATCAATGCCATCTTGTCTTAAAGAATGATGTGCCAGGGCAAGGCCATGCTCTGGATCCCATGGGAACCAAGTAGCAATGGCAATACAGAAGAGATTGAGAATCCAAAAGAGAACGACAAGAAAATAGATTTGCTTTATGGGTGTGTTTTTTTACATGAAGTTTCCTTTTCCTGCTCAGTTCTTGTTTGGACTGATTCAAAAGTTAAGAATAGTCCCATCTTCATGAATGAGCAAAATAATCACAACACAAAGTACATAGTCAAGCCTTGGTTCAAACCAGTAGGAGAGAAAAAATGAAGTACCTTTAATTTGTTTCTTCCTTTTTCTTCCACATTATTATTATTTTTATAATTAAGTATATAAATAGAAAAAAATGACTACATACTTATACAAAATCATTCAATCACAATCCACTGTGTGTATGATGATTTTTAAAATAATTATCTTAAAATAATTTAATTGGTGATTTGTGATTGAATCACGGTCTAAAATAGTTTTACCCTGTTAATATATAAGCATTAAACTCATAAATATTCAAACATACATAAGGCATGTCCTGTTAGAGGGTTTTTACTTTTTACGACCAGAAAATAACCATGGTAGATCTAATCACCAAGCAATGGGTAGTTTCTTGAATTGATGCTAATTAAAAAAGGAAAATGACAGACACAAAACATTTCAACAGTCACTCACTCTTTCTATGAGAAATACAGAGAACAAAACAAAGTTGGTGCGCCATTATTCACCATTATACATTAGTTGAAAGAAAATTACTTGCCTGTGTGTCAAGATCTGAGGAAGAATCAGTTGAACGGGTGGGAGAAGCAGTGAGCATAGTGCTGAAGGAGACTGATCCAGAGAAATCACCATTTCTTGCTAACCCAATTCTTTCATTGAATAGTCTCAAACCCAAAGGCCACCCTTCTTCCTGCATCATCACCAAAACCACTCAAAGGATACATAAAAAAACACAAAAAGACAGAGAAAATGATAAAATTATTTTGTTATAAACAAATAAGGTCACCCGAAGCACTATCAAGGAGAGTAGATTATCTTGTTTTTAGTATTATAAAAAAAAGGAGGAGCAGACAAAAAGGACATTGAAAGAGTTATATTAAGGAAGAAATTATGATAATTGATAAATAAAATCTCTGAAAACTTAATCTTCAACCGAACAGAATAACGTTTTATGAACTATGATCTATGTAAAGCATAGAAATTTGTTGCTGTTTGTTCGTATAACCAAAACTCTTCGATAATTTAAAAGCAACGGCTTTATAAAAGCATTATAGTATATGAAATAGCATCAATCTTTGCATGCAACTTTGTGTGTGAGTGAGAGCGAGGGAAAGATGGAGAAAGAGAGAGGAAGATTGTACCTGCAGAGCCATTACTGAGTTTGAGTGAATTGGATGTGTTGGAGTGGAATCAATGATACGGAAATGAAATACTAGGAAGAAGAGTCCAGAGCAATCACTTGAGAGAAGAAAAAAAAAATTAAAATATGTTTAAGGTGGTCAGTAAATGATTGAATTTTGTTCTTGGTCTCTCATAAAAAAAAAATTATTGTTTAGAGTATATTGAAACTTTTATTTTAAATCTCCTATGATAATTAAGTGATAGCATTATACCTTACAAATTATTTTTCCTAACATTATCAATGGTATTGTGTTATAATTAAGTGATAATATTATACCTTAATGGTCAATAAAGACTTAAGCCAAAAGTTTTAATATTTGGGAGACTCAGAAGAATTAAAAAATTTACTAAAAATCTAACATAAAATTTATTCATTTATCATTGACCTTAAATATATTTTAGAAAAAAATAAAAAGTAAAAGAAAAACTTTCATATTCTATCCTCTGACCAAGGCAACACAAAAAGAATCAAATTCAACAAATGCACAGAGAACAAAACAAATGAATCAGCATTGATCAGATAGTGGCATAGCCGTATAGCTATAAAATTGTGAGCATGGTAGAATGGATACGGACGTTAGAGCTTTTTGGCTGCAACCTGACTGCATTAAATGTCTCTGAAAGTCAAAAATGAGACAAAGGAGAGGGTGACGTGAGAGTGAATTCTTACGAGCTTTTTTTCTTCAACAGAGAGAGACACAACAGATGGTAGCAGCAGTGTACAGGTGGGAATATTCTTTGTACCGGTTAAATAAAGGACACATGGAGTGCTAAAGTTTCTATCTAACGTTAAAATAACTAAAACTTATGTGTTAGGTTTACTAATAAAAAAGTATTTACTATTAATATTTATAAAATAAATAAAGTCTTATATATTGATAAAAATGTTACATAAATTAATAAAAATGTCTAACATATTTAAAACAAAATTAAGAAAATATTTTAAATCTCATTTATCTTGAGCTAGCCTGCATAGTACAGTTGAGTGGGCCAGAAGTCCAAAACTACTCACAGTTTACAAGAATTATGTGGGGACAAAATATTAAGTAAGTTTGTCTTAAATCTTGTTTTGTTAGACAACTAATGCATCTCTTCTCGTAGTTAACACTTAGCAGGGATGTTAATGTCTTGTTAAGGAATTAGTGTAAGTTTGGGTATTCAAATTGTTAAAAGAAGTTTCACAGGCACGGGACATACGAAACTGTTTGGGCACCAGCATTTTTTTCTGGTACATCCATCAATTTTCTAAAATATCGAAAATATTTTTATGGGTATTTTTAGTTATAAATAGCAAATTTGTTTTCGGTTAGTATCCTTTTGTGAGTATTTGTTGTTGGTGGTAGTATACATGCGTTATTTATAGATATACGATGAAGTTTGACAGTTTTTCTTCACCAGAGAAGAAGATGTGCATATTAAAAAAAATTCAAAACATACGGATTGACAATTCGTATGTTTTGAATTTTTTTTAAAATTATAATTTTTTTAGAATTTTTTATATATTTAATTTGTTTACAAAATTTGATAATTAAATAAATTTGATATTTAAATGAATGTTGTATTTAGATGTTTATTACAGTAATTAATAATTAAACAAATTCGGTATTTAATTGAATGATGTATTTGGATATTTATTACAGTGATTGAAAATTAAATAAATATGATATTTAATTGAATGATGTATTTAAATGTTTATTGATAATTAAATAAATTTGGTATTTGTTTACATATATAAATTTTTATTAAACCTATGATTTTTATTTGCAATTTATATATGTAAACAAATTAATTATTAGATAAAAATTAATTATCACAAAATTTATTGTGTAAATTTACATGTGCATTAAATATACATTAGAAATTTTAGTATTATATATAGTGACATTAATTATTTTATAACATAATTGATTTATTAGCTTAGTTGGTTAGAACGTTGTGCTAATAACGCGAAATTTGCAAGTTTGATTCTTGCTTGAACCATTAATTCATAAATTATATATTTGAAAAAAAAATCCTATGGGCCACTTATGGATTGACAATCCGTATTGGGCCTACGAATGGGCAAAATCGGAATTTTGCATGTTATGTTGGGTGTACTTTTTTTGTTTGACTAAATGACTATCACTTTTTTTTTGTTTTTTAATACAATAATTGCCTATCACTTTGAAGAATGAATTTTATATTCGGCCCTAAGTTGAAGGGAATCCACTCCATGAGTTATTGTATATTTGTATGTATTCTTGGATGAATTGTAATGATTTGTCTCGTTGCTATGCTATTACTAACTCTAAAATGCATAATTTAAATTTTTAAATGAAATATCCATTAATTTAATTATGAAAATGAGAGTAAGTTTTTCGTGATATACATTCACCAAACAACATAGAGATACTTAAATAAACACACACACACACATATATGTATATGTATATCTTAAACCATTATACACCATTCACATGACAAAAAATAATTTAATTTTTATGTGTATCTAAATATGAGATTTACATGCTCAAATAAAAAAAGAATCATGGAACCACTTACGAAGGAATTAATAACAAAACACAACTCTCTCCCAAAATAATCTTAACATCATCATGTCGGCTTGGCGGCTCCCACAAAAAGAATCTCCTTCTACGTCATCTATTGTTGCTCATGTGCTTCCACGAGCGAAGGTTTGTGATCATCACATGTACCAAGCACATGGTACAAAATTACAAGGGTGAGTTTATTATAAAAGAAACCAATAATTATCAAATGACCATAATTAGCAAGAGAAACAATAACAAGTACCATGATCATACCCAATTATCCATCAATTCAACATACACTCAATAACTATTCATTAACTTTTCCATAATTCCAATGAGTGAATAGACAATTTAGTCCCTAAGATTGTAACCACTTTGCATATTAGTCCCTAACTTAATTTTTAATTCAAAATAGTTCCTATCTTTGCATCCGTTATGCAAATAAGTCCCTGCTGTCAAAATCTAATTTCCTCCGTTAGTCAAATGTCTATTTGGCAAACCTCAGTCCACGAAAGCAACTCAATGTGGCAAGTTTGAGTCCAAGTCAGCAATCCCATGTGGCAAGGACTAAATTGAGAAATTAGGAAAAGTTAGGTTAAAAAGCAATCAAAAATGAAGTAAAGGCATTTTCCCCCACAATGCGGTTTCACTGTCTTACTGCTTGTAGGGTTTTTTAACTGTTTGCAGTTTGCTCTTCCCTCCACTGCATTCCCTTTGTCAGTGATTGTGAGTCTTCGCATTTGGCAGTCAGGTTGATGGTTTTTTTGCGTTCACTTTCGTTTGCATTGTTTTGGTGGATTCATTTGGGGTTTTATATGTTCAAGGGTTTTCATTTGCATTGTCTTTGCGCTTCGCAGGGAGGTTTATTGTCCTTTATTATTTTCATTTATGATGCTCTGTTTTTATAGATGACATTGCATGTTGTTGTGTGATGTGCCTATGTTTGAGTTTGAGTTAGGTTTTTTATTTCCTAATATATGACAATGTTTGTGCTTTCTGATTGTGTATAATGAATGACAATATAACTTTAATATTGCAACATGGAGGAAGATTCACTCCACGTTCCAGTGATGGAAAGGTTGAATATATAGGCAGAGAGTTTGACGTTTGGGAGGATATATCTGCAGATTGTCTGAATGCATTTATCTTATATGATTTGGTGAAAGCTTGTAAGAAGTATAGCAATATAGGATATTGTTTTTGGTTGACTGACAAGGACTTAGATTTTAATCATGAAGTAGATCCAATTTTAGAAGAAGTCCCATAGATGTTGTACTTGGAATGTGATCCAATTCCAAAAGCTGTTGAGAATGAGGATGATTTAGATGATGTACCTGTTGCTAGCCATGAGGAAGGTAAGTTTTAATTCATCTGTACTTGGTCCAACATGGTTACCATAATTAATTAATATGATTTATTTTTACTTGATCACCATTGATGCAGATGTTGGTGGTGGAGAGAGAGAGGTTGGTGCTGGTGAGTAGAAGGATATTGATGCTGGTGAGCAGAGGGATGCTGATGCTGTTGAGCAGAGACGTGTTGGTGAGCAAAGGGATGCTGATGCTGGTGAACAGAGAGATGGTGGTGGTAGTGAGGAGGAAAAGGAAATTGACAGTGATGAGTGGTTTACAGATTTCTCTTGTATGAGGAATGAAGTTGAAGTTGAAGTTGAGACAGATGGTTATCATTCAGAGGAGCTGAAAATCCCCATTAGTAGTGATGATGAAGATGAGGATGTTGAAGTTTATCCTTAATATAGTCAAAGTAATGGAGTTGGTTAACAAAAGTTGGAATTAGGGATGGAGTTTGGTACTCTGGATGAATTTAAATCTGCCTTGAGGGAGTATAGCATATTCATGGGCAAGGAGTTCAAGTGGAAGAAGAATGATAAAAAGAGGCCTAGAGCAAAATGCAAGAAGACATCTTGTGATTGGGAGATCTACTGTGCAAAGAATGAAGTTAGAAACTCTTTTCAGATAAAGTCGTTTAAGCATAACCATATTTGTTGCAGAGGAGTGAACAACAAACAAGCAAATAAGTAGTGGGTGGTCAGCAAACTTGAGGGCAAACTCAAAATCCAACCAACCCTTAAATGTGTTGAAGCTTTGGATTATTTCAAGCAAGAGTTTGGAGTTCACATTGAAGTTACAAAGATGTGGAGAGCCATGAAAGAAGCAAAGCAACTAGTGGAAGGGAATGAGAGGAAATAATATGCCAAAGTATTTGATTATGCACATGAGTTGTTGAGGAGCAATCCTGGATCAACAGTTAAGATCAACACAGTGCCAAGTCCAGAAGGTCCACCACAATTTCATAGGCTATATATTTGTCTTGCTGGCTATAAGAAGGGATTTGTTGCTGGATGTAGACCATTCATAGGTCTAGATGGATGTTTCCTAAAGAGTGCATTTGGAGGAAACTTGCTCGCTGCTGTTGGGGTTGATGGCAATAACCACATCTTTGTTATTGCTTATGCTGTGGTGGACATTGAGAACAAAGACAATTGGAAATGCTTTTTAACTTTGTTGCATGAAGATCTTGGGGATTACAAACACAATGGAAGAAATTTCATGTTAGAAATGCAAAAGGTATGACATGGTGTGATTTGAAATTATTATCATAAGTTAGGTATTTAATTGAAGTTAATGACATAAGTTAGGGACTAGTCTAGAAGTATTTACTACACTGCTGCATTTTTCAGGGACTTATTCCAACTTTACAGGAAGTCATGTCTGGTGCACCTCATAGATTTTGTGTCTTGCATCTTTGGAAAATTTTTACAAAGTAATGGAAAAGCAAGGAACTTAAAGGAATTGTTTGGCAATGTGCAAAATCCACTACTATTGTTGAGTTTGAAGGCCATATGGCCCATTTGAAGACAATCAACTGCCAAGCTTGGGAGTACTTGAATAAATGGCCCAAGCAAGCATGGACAAAAGCCCATTTCAGTACAATAACCAAAGTGGACAACATATGCAACAACACATGTGAGGTATTCAATTCCAGGATTCTGTAGTATAGGCGCAAGCCTATTATCACTATGCTTGAAGAAATTAGAAGTTACATCATGAGAACCATGGTTGCCCGCAAGGTTAAACTTTCTGGAAAGCTTGGATCATTATGTCCAGTTCAGTACAAAAGACTAGAAAAAAAGATTCATTTTGCTAATCAATGGACTCCAATTTGGTGTGGTGATAACATGGGTCTGAGATATGAGGTCCACATGTGGGGGAATAAGGTTGAGGTCAATTTAGCTGAATGGACATGCACTTGTAGAGTATGGCAACTAACAGGTTGTGTTCTTTACAGTTTTTTTTCATTCCTAACCTAAATGTGTGCTGATTTTACAACTTTGATGTAGGGATGCTATGCCGACATGCCATTGCAACAATAACTCACAAAGGAGGCAAGCCTGAGGACATGTGTCATGAGTGGCTGTCAATAGAGGCTTATAATAAGACATACCAACATTTTATCGAACCAGTCCAAGGACCACAATATTGGGCCCAGACACAGTATGCACACCCTGTTCCACCACATAAAAGGGTCCAAAGAGGAAGACCTAAGAAAAATAGAAGGAGATTTGTAGATGAAGACAATGTCATAGGACATAGGCTAAAGAGGAAATTGACTGACTTTACATGTGGAAGGTGTGACCAAGCCAATCATAACATTAGAAGCTGCAAAAATATTGGAGTTCCTATTAGGCCAAAGAAATATGTTGCACCACCAACTTCAAATGAGGATGACCACCTACTATCTCTAGATAAGCAAGCTTTGAATGAGGCTGAAGAAGCTGTTGCTCGTGTTCAACAAGATCCGGTGGAGATTAATTTATCTCAGCCTAATTTGTCACAAGATAGTGACATAGAGTTGATGGTAAATATTTGTCACAAGTATAGCAATATAGGAGATTGTTTTGATATATTACAAGTTTTATTCATGTTTAGCATTTGCATGTGGGTCCCTACAACTATTGTTCCACCAATAGCAAGGAATAAGCTAAACATAACAAGAGCCAAACAAAGGAAGGTTGCTAATAAAGATGATACAGTATAAAAAATGAAGAAAACTGAAGACCCATTTTTTTGTTGTATTTTGATATTAGGATGTGTAGTTGTATATTTTGAAAGCTTCACTAGTATGTGAAATGATGTAAACATTATGGCTTGCTGAAGAATTGCTTCTAACTAGTGAAATGATGTAAACATTATGGCCTGCTGAACAATTTCTTCTAACTACCATGCTTTGGTATGTCAAACATTATGTGAAATTGATTTAATGTCATGTTTCTTCTCTTTCTTTTATAAATTATACAGTGTTGGATTTGGATTTGGGGTAGGACCACCTGGTTTAGTGCTACTTCAATAACTTCAAAAAGCTATACAACAACAAATTATATTTAATAAACTGCAAATTTCAGCAACAAATTTCACCAACAAATTATATTTAATTGAAATGAGTAACTGATAGTAGCAACAAATTTCTTCCTACTACAAATTCTTTAGCAAAACAACAATTACAATATCAAAAGATGTTATTACACATTTTACCTAAAATACATTCCCCCTAAAACTAACATTACAATTAAAAATGAAAAACCTAACAACACAATGTTTGTTAAATTTCTCATTTTCTTCTGCAAAGCTTCAATTTGTAGCCTCAAATCAGGCACTACCATTGCTTCTCTTGAGACAGAAGACGAATTAGAAACTTGGTTTTCTTTTTCAACCCATTGAAAAAATTGACAGTTATCTGGGTCTGTTTGGGGCAATGCACAAGTATAGAATAGCCTTCCTGGGTTCCTCCTTGTTCTTGCAGTTCGAATAGCTGCACGTCTTCTATGATGGCATTGCCGAATGAAACTACCATAAAATGCACAACAACTGCCACTTGCAGACATGGAGAAATCAAGTGAACAACAAGAAGCAAAGGGTAGTTATAGACGAGACAATAAGAAGCAACAGAGTGTCAGATGAGAAGAAGAAGAAGCAACTCAATGTGAGAAACCAACAGCTTCGTAAACCCTAATTTATTTGGGGAAGAAGAAGAAGCAAACTTGCGTGAGAGAAGATTTAGACATGCAGACTTCAGTGCCATGTTGGACAGTCTACGTGGCACTGAATTGCCACCAATGCACCTCACTAACGCCGTCACTTGGGAATTTAACGACAAGGAACATTTTGCAAAAATTATGTAAAGATAGGGACTATTTTGAATTAAGAATTAAGTTAGGGACTAATATGCAAAGTGGTTACAATCTCTCCAATTCCAACCAATCATGCTCAGTATGATGCATATACATGACCTCAACTCTTAAATGCAATGTGGTACCATTCATCAGGAAATAACCTGAATGTGTCCACGCAACACTCACACTCAAGAAAAGTAGGCAGCAAGTGTCGAGGTCACCCTGTCATGTACAGGAAACTCCCCCCTCATGGTGATCAGCCTGAGTCACATGGGAGTTCCAAACTGAGTGACATGCTCCCAAGTACAAGTATTTTCCCTTATAAAAAATTACAAGTACTTACGGACAAAGTTTATATTATTTCCATGTAGTATGAAGTATGACACATGGGCACCATCAATGCACTGACCGTGGGTAATTAAAGATTCTAAGTTACCCTTTCACTTCAAAGATGCTTAAAACTTTTTAACCACTCTATTTCCCCCACCAGGGATATCCAACTTGGTCATTGCACCCCCTATGTACATACACAACATACATCATCACAATGACATTATCAACATCAACAATATCCCATCTCAATGTCATTATCAATGTCAACATCATCTCATCTCAATGTCATTATCAACATCAATATCATCCCATCTTAATGTCATTCTCAACATCAACATCATCTCATCTCAATAACATTATCAACGTCAACATCATCTCATCTCAATGACATTATCAACAATAACAACATAATCTCATATCAATATTATCATAAACATCAACATCGTTTCATATCAATTATTATCATCAATAACAACATCATCAGTAATCACATTCCGCACATACATACATACATATAAATTTCATGCCTGAGATTCACACTCCCTAGGTCTCCAGACAACATAAATCTAATAAACGATAATGTCATTTATTAATAATAGATGCATCACATCCCATTAGTCAAAAACATTGTCTTTCTTGAAAATTAGCATGCACAGAGACAAACATACATTCCTATAATTGGGTTCTCTGACCCAATTATGATATCAAAGCCATAAATTATAATAAACTCCCTTTACCTATTGTGAGCTCTCTATCAGCTCCTCTCTGCATCGCTTAAAGGCCTCTTATGTTCACGTTCGTCGTTCCAAAAGCAAAGTTCTATATATCAAATCGAAGACAATTTAGTATAGATTTCAAAAGAAAGGTTAATATCAACATTCGGGTCAAATACTCCTATCAAAATAAAAGGGACTAAGGGGTGTTTCAGGTTCTACTACAAAGAGACGTCATTTTGAAATTCCAATCACGTTAATGTGACTGTGCTTTAGTGAAGGTCACAAAAACAACATCAATTTTATAAAATGGTAACTTTTACAACATTTCATTTTCAAGGATTTTTCAAAGGAAGTGTAAAAACATTCTATTACAGTACCCAAAACACAAGAGATACTAAGAGAAGCTCAAACTAACTAGGAGAAAGACATAGAAGTCAAGGTTACCTTAGAGAAACTACGAAAGTAAGGATTGAGAGCTTGTTTCTCTACCTAATCCTTGAGGTGGATGCTGAGAATTCTGCTCTGATTAAAACATTCCTTTCCATGTGGTAGTCTAGTGGCAAGCAACGATGATTTGTGGTGGCTACCGGTGGTCGTGGGTGGTGGAGAAGAGGGTGTTAGGGTTTGGGTGGGCGTTTGGAGAGAAGAAAAGTGAAAAGTCGTGTTTCTCACACTGCAGAACATATTTATAATCAGTAGATCTTGCTTAGCGAGCTCATCTCACTAAGCAAAATTCAACTTTTGTCGATGAGCGCAATTTTTCTACTAGTTGGAATTGCCCAAAGGTATTCTTATGCAAATTCCAACGGTCAAAACATGAAGACGTGCATTACAAACCTGCAGTCCAAATTTGAAGGCAATCCAACGGTTAACGAGTACAAGACCACGGTTTTGCCGAAATAAGTTTGGATAAAACTTGAAATCTCAAAATTTCAACATAGGTCAATCAAACTCCACATAACCTAGCATCCACATCAAGAAATCACACATAGCTAATTCACATAACACCCGAACTCATCCAAATCAATCAAATAACACAAGAAATACATTAAACATCGATTTTCAGTTAGCAAAATTTCACGGCATTACACGAATAGTGGAAATTATCATTGCCACATAAAGGCCTCACACCCATATAAATAGTAGACACGAGTCATGAGACACTTAAGAAGGGGAACACCATATATGTTTTCAATGGTTTAAAATGTTTTTATTTTTTGTGAAATAAGCGAGTTTTGATTTTGATCCTTATTGGTATGAAATTCATTCAATTGTCATTTCTATGACCTAACATCAATCGATTCCTACTTAAGTGATTGATTTAAGGAAGGGAATTTAGTCCTTGATTGGGTTCTGGGTCCACTCAAAAGAGTTTATCAGCAGTCGTGAATTTGAGATTTTTATGTTAGGCTACCCTCATGAGAATTGTAAAGAAAGAATGTAATAAACGACTAATGTAAAGTGCTGAAAAGTAAATAAAGTTGTAAATTTGAACGAAGAAAGTAAATTTGTAATGATTCTTGCCTTGGACCCTGATTACATTGTGTTTTATCCTATTTATATTTTAAAAAATGGTTACAAGGTTGTAGTTGTTCTTAATCCTCAACTAACCACTACCTTAGATTCTAGGGAGATAACGTGTGGCGTCATTTTAGCCTTCTGCATTACTTCCTTTTGTTGATGTTGTGATGCGTAAAATATGTTTATTAAGGGAAAGTGTATCTTATGCAATAGTTGTAGTGGACCTAGGGTCAAATGTCCTACCCAAAGGACTCAAGAAGTTCCCAAAATAATTCAATTTTGTGAAAAACTAAACAATTCAAGATAATCACCAAATTTGAGAAAATGTTGCTCAATTATACTATAGAAATTAGAATAAGAACAATAATAACTTTGGTTCAAAAATGTTTAGATTAGAAAGCTTAGGACTATGATATCACCCTATTTCCCTTAGTTTTCCAATTTTATTTTAAATTCTATTAACTAGCCTTATATCTCAATGGTTAACAACACATCCCACCACATCCTTTAACAACATAGTCTCTTGGTACTATCTCTAGCCAATGTAAGACATGGGTTTCCAATAGATATAATGAGAAACATGTCACAAGAATCTATTAACATTACAAAGTAAAACTTCTCATACCACTATACACAATACTATGTATTCTAATGGGCATGCTCAGCTTTTAATTTCATTTGTGGGCTATTTTTTATTTACTCAAATTCTGATTTCTTATTAATGTACGCTACCCTATTCATATTAATCTACTCACAAAGCCAAAGTTCTGAATACCTACTTTCTCACTGTTTTCCATTGTAAAGGAAAAAATCACAAGAAGGGGGGTTGGATTGTGCTTTTAAAAATTTTAAAGCCTTTTTTCTGGAAAAACAAAGTTATTGTCTAATGACAATGTTAGTTAAAAACAAATAACAGATTTTTGCAAATAGATTCAAACGATAAACACAGATTTTTTAGTACAAAGAAAGTTTTCTGAAACAAAATGAAATTCAAACCCTAGGTAAGTTTAAGCAGAAGAGAAACAAAAACAACATAAGACATGTAGAGTCATACTAGTTTGTCTCAACCCTAGAGACTATGTCCAGTTCTTGGCAAACCACCAAGTTTCACTAATTTTCTCAAAGTTACAAGTATCCTATCTGTGGAAGCAAAGCTTCATGATGAATCAACAATGATTCAAATGTGTTTTGATGATAACAATGATGACAACAAAAGATGATGACAAAAGTGATGAACAAAAAGCTCAAGTGAATCAAAGAACATCCATCTCGAGAATCAAGATTCAAGATTCAAGTTCAAGAATCAAGAAGAATTCAAGACTCAAGAAGAAAGCTTACAAACAAGATTCAAGATCTCAAGAATCAAGACTCAAGATCTCAAGAATAAAGATCAAGATTCAAGAATCAAGAATCAAGACTCAAGACTCAAGATCTCAAGAATCAAGATCAAGATTCAAGACTCAAGATTCAAGAATGAAGAAAAGATTCAATCAAGATAAGTATTAAAAAGTTTTTTCAAAACTTTGAATAGCACATGAGTTTTTGACAAAACCTTTACCAAAGAGTTTTTACTCTCTGGTAATCAATTACCATATTGTCGTAATCGATTACCAGTAGCAAAATGAGTTTGAAAATGTTTTCAAACTGAATTTACAACGTTCCAAATATTTTCAAAAGGCTGTAATCGATTACAATTTTTTGGTAATCGATTACCAGTGTCCTTGGACGTTGAAATTCAAATTTAAATGTGAAGAGTCACATTGTTTCACTCAAAAGCTTTGTGTAATCGATTACACTTATTTGGTAATCGATTACCAGTGTTTGTTTCTGAAAAATCTAAAGATGTAACTCTTCAAAAAGGTTTTGACTTTTTCAAATGGGTTTTAAGTTTTTCTAAAAAGTTATAACTCTTCTGAATGGCCTTCTTGACCAGACATGAAGAGTCTATAAAAGCAAGGCTTTGTTTTGTATTATCGATCAATCTTTCTAACAACAATCTTGAATACTTTTCCAATCATTCCATGTCTCTTGCCACTTTATTTGGTAAATTGCAGAAACACGAGATGAAACTTCAACGCCTCAATCAGAATGAAGAAAATGACAAAAAGAAGAGAAGCATAGCCCTTAAAGCCTCATCTTCCATACAAGAAGAAAACGAAGAAGAAGATTCAGATGATGAAGATTTTTCCTTCTTTGTTAAGAAATTTCAGAAATACATCAAGAAAAGAAAAATTGATAGGCGTCAGAATTTCAATAATGGAAGAAAATCACAAGAGGATTCTCAAGTCCTTAGGTGTTACAAATGCAACCAAATTGGTCACATCAAGGCCAACTGTCCGTCAAATGAAGAATGGTCGGAGAAAAGTGAAAAGAAAAGATTTGATGAAAGAAGAACTAAGAAAGCATACATTGCATGGGATGACAATGATTCATCCGATGGTTCAGAAAAGGAGATTAATCTTTTAAGCAAAGATTATGAAAGTGACAAGAACATCTCTCAATGATGAAAAACAAGGAGAAAAAGAATGATTCTCATCTTTGAAGATATAGACACTTCAATCCTGAAAAAGGTAATATCAAAACCATTATCTTATTAAAATTTCTCTTAAAGTTGAAATTTTCATTCAAACAATTTGACTATGATGACTAACAATTCTTTATTTGTTTGTCTTTTGATTGATTGAAATCATGAGTATATTTGCTTGATTGATTTCATTCTATTTTCATGAAATATTCATTCATTTATTCAAGTAAAATCAATATTCTTCATACTTGTGTTGTAATTGTTCGTGATAAAATTGATTATCTTCATGTTTTGAATATTTTTGCATGGCATGATATGTAAATTACATGATTGAAAATTAGTCATAAAGTATTGTCAAATATAGTATTTTCAAAAATAGTTTTCAAAACTTCTTCTCTCCTAGAAAGCATTCTATTTTTGTTTTCTGGCTAAAATAACCACTGGTGATCGATTACCATAATAGTGTAATCGATTAGAAGTAGTTATTTCTGGCAAAGTTGCTCTCTGGTAATCGATTACCATATTTGTGTAATCGATTACGACGCGTCCCTGCACCTATATATTCAAATTTCAAAATTTGAAACCTGCAACCTTTCATTCTCTCGAAAACCCTCGCCCCCAATTTTTCTTCCAGCCATATCTCACTCAATTCTTATCAAAATCACTCCCCACAAAGCCCAAACTTCATCTTTTTTCAATCTCTTTCATTTGAACCGATTGAAATCCCGAAAAAACTCTTCAAATGGCAGAACCATCGAAAAAGCGGAAAGGAACTTCGAGTCGGAGTCAGCGGCATTCCGGGTCACAGGAAGCACCAATTCCTCCCTCCATTCCCTCTGGATCATTATTCTCATCAGAGGAACAGTGTATACGGTACACAAACCTCTTTTCCTCTCGTTCCATTGTAGACCCAAAATTCATAGATATGGAGTTCTTCTCAAATGAGAATTTTGAATGCTTCCAAGCATTTTAAAACTCCAATCTTGTTCCATTCATGTCTCTGAAATTACCTATCTATTCTGAATTAGTCAAAGCCTTTTATTCTAATTTAGAAATTCATGAAGGTGTTCTAATGTCTGAAATCTATGGGATTAAGATGGTCATTGACCAATCCCTATTTTTTGACTTAACCAAATTTCCTAGTGAAGGTGTGCCTTTTCAGGGTGCACTGATTGATGAATGGAAATTCGATTTCTCTGTGCATGATGCCCACCGGTTGGTTTGCACCAACCAAGCGGATATGACCGGAAGACTTCTTGCCGGTTCATTGGCTTTTGAAAGCCGCATCCTCCATTACCTTATAGTTCGCATTTTGCTTCCTAGATCTTCAAACCTTGCCCAGGTTTCTGAAGAAGATCTCATTGTCATGTGGGCCTTTCATAAAGGTTTACAAATTGATTGGTCACATCTTGTTAGATATCGCATGCATAAGGCATTGCGATTGAATGCTCCATTGCCTTATCCCCACCTTGTTACCCTCTTCCTTCAACATTTCAACATCCCTCTTGATTCTGAACCTTATGTTCCAATCAAGAGATCATTCCTTATAGGCGCTTCAGTCATAGCATCCTTTGGTTATATTAAGGAGCATGATGGATCATGGGTAAAGAAGGGTGCTAGAAATATTGGTGAAGAAGGACATGAGGGAGAAGATTCATCTCTTCTTTCGAAGATTTTGGAAAGGTTTAATGGTCTTCAAACCTTTGTTGGTGAGAGGTTTGATACTTTGGAACTGCAAGTGGATATGCGCTTCAATGAAATGGAGTCAAGAATGACTAAGGTTGAAGAAGATGTATCTTACATCCGGTCAAGCTTTGATCTTCCACCACCGCCGCCACCATCATCTTAGAATTATATTTTAATATTACTACTTTGATTTTCAGCCTTGTATTTTGGCAATATTACTATAGTATTTGAACAATTTATTTCCTTATTTGTATGGTTTGGTTGAACAAGTATGTTATTTGACTATGTGGATTTTATAAGTTAATCTATTTATGATTGTTACTTCATGGTTTTTACTTCATGTTATGGTTAATATTTTTTATGAATGTTGTATAAATGTTTAAGATATATTTGCATACTTTTAAGTTTGATACGCACTTTGGCTTTTTGTTGATGCCAAAGGGGGAGAGAAATAGGGATAAATCAAGAACTCACATGAGTAAATAATTTAATTTTAAGATAAGCATAAATTCAAAAACAAAGGGGGAGCATTTATAAGAGTGATCGACTAGGAAAAAGTGTGTGTGTGTGTTTCTTGATTTCAGAAGTTGTCATCATCAAAAAGGGGGAGATTGTGGAAGCAAAGCTTCATGATAAATCAACAATGATTCAAAGGTGTTTTGATGATAACAATGATGACAACAAAAGATGATGACAAAAGTGATGAACAAAAAGCTCAAGTGAATCAAAGAGCATCCATCTCAAGAATCAAGATTCAAGATTCAAGTTCAAGAATCAAGAAGAATTCAAGACTCAAGAAAAAAGCTTACAAACAAGATTCAAGATCTCAAGAATCAAGACTCAAGATCTGAAGAATCAAGAATCAAGACTCAAGATCTCAAGAATCAAGATCAAGATTCAAGACTCAAGATTCAAGAATGAAGAAAAGACTCAATCAAGATAAGTATTAAAAAGTTTTTTCAAAACTTTGAATAGCACATGAGTTTTTGACAAAACCTTTACCAAAGAGTTTTTACTCTCTGGTAATCAGTTACCATATTGTTGTAATCGATTACCAGTAGCAAAATGAGTTTGAAAATATTTTCAAACTGAATTTACAACGTTCCAAATATTTTCAAAAGGCTGTAATCAATTACAATTTTTTGGTAATCGATTACCAGTGTCCTTGGACGTTAAAATTCAAATTTAAATGTGAAGAGTCACATTGTTTCACTCTAAAGCTTTGTGTAATCGATTACACTTATTTGGTAATCGATTACCAGTGTTTGTTTATGAAAAATCTAAAGATGTAACTCTTCAAAAAGGTTTTGACTTTTTCAAATGGGTTTTAAGTTTTTCTAAAAAGTTATAACTCTTCTAAATGGCCTTCTTGACCTGACATGAAGAGTCTATAAAATCAAGGCTTTGTTTTGTATTATCGATCAATCTTTCTAACAACAATCTTGAATACTTTTCAAATCATTTCATTACAATTCTTTACAAGCCTGGAATCTCTTTGAACTTCTTCTTCTTCTTTGTACCAAAAGCTTTCTGAAGTTTTATGGTTTTCCAAACCTTGAAAACTTGTGCTATTCATCCTTTTCATTCTCTTCTCCCTTTGCCAAAAAGAATTCACCAAGGACTAACCGCCTGAATTCTTTTTGTGTCTCTCTTCTCCCTTTTCCAAAAGAACAAAGGACTAACCGCCTGAATTCTTTTGTGTCTCTCTTCTCCCTTATCAAAGAATTCAAAACGACACAGTCTGAGAATTCTTTTGATTCTTCCCATTTCCTAATACAAAAGTGTTCAAAGGTTTAACCGCCTGAGAATTCTTTTGTATCCCCATTCACAAAGTATCAAAAGTGTAACAGCCTGAGATCTTTGTCTTAACACATTGGAGGGTACATCCTTTGTGGCACAAGTAGAGGGTACATCTACTTGGGTTTGACTGAGAACAAGAGAGGGTACATCTCTTGTGGATCAGTTCTAGTGGAGGGTACATCCACTAGGTTCAAAGAGAACAAGGGAGGGTACATCCCTTGTAGATCTTTGCTTGTAAAAGGTTTTTTACAAGGTTGAAAGAAATCTCAAGGACCGCAGGTCGCTTGGGGACTGGAGGTAGGCACGGGTTGTTGCCGAACCAGTATAAAAACTCTTGTGTGTTTGTTTCCTTCTTCCCTACTCTTTTACTTTCCGTTGTGCATTTAATTTCCGCTTTTACTTTATGTTAAGTTTTCTCTTCTACTCCTCATTCTCTTAACAATTTAGTAAAAGCCTTAAAAGAGTAATTTTTAATTAGTAAAGGTTTAGGAATTCAACCCCCCCTTCTTAATTATTCTGAGGCCACTCGATCCAACACTATCATGACCACTTCTTGCTCTACAATTCAAGATATAACCCAAGCTTGAAACAACTTAGTATTCTTTGTCCTAACAGGCCACTGTAGGTTCTACACAAATTAATTAGATTTTTGTTTGTTTGCACAATGATTAACTCTTAAGCGTTTTATAGATGAATATACAATCTTAACACTTAGTCTTTTCTCTCAAGGTATTCAAGTTGGTTTGAGAGCATTTTATAATTATTCAATAATTTTACAGAAAGCTTTTTACAAACTTAGAAACAAACACAAAACAAAATTCAAGCCTAAACGATATGCTTATGAGTTGTGAGGCTAACTATCTTAAGGCTCTACGGGGATCCTATAGGATAACTAAGGATCAGATATCAACCATATGTGGTGCTCTCCTAACATTTAGCCTTTCAGAGATAGACTCAAAGCACTCCTTAAGCTCAACATAGTCCTCCTTATGCACTCTCATAAGCTCATTCATCTTTGCTAGCTTCATTTGTTAAAGGGGCTCATGAGCTTCTTTTTTTTTGCTTTTTGTTGTTCTATTTGATCCTCTTGCTCTTCTCATTCCATCCAATTCCAGCTTCCTCAGACTTGATGTACCCCATCTACTTCAAGACTTTGGTCTTCACTTCAAACTCTACTTCAACAAAACCAAAGACCTCTTGGGTATTAAAACTAATGTTGTCAAGAATCTCGGAGATCAGAAGTGCATATGGACACTTAAAAGAACCAATCCTCTTGGTCTTCAATATGATATCAATAATAATGTTGACCTAGTTAATATTCATCTTCCCTTGCATAAGAATGATAATGAGAAGATCCTCTTCATTCAATTGAGCACGATTGCTCCCCCTCGAAGTAATAATCCAAGCAACCACATAGGGCAAAAACTTATGCTTAAGAATCAATGGCTCGGTACCAAAACACTCATTTCCCTTTGCTTTTGTAACAACAACAACATAGGTAGAAGGATTATTCATCACAGACTTGTACTTCTCGACCTTGTTGAAAGAAAATCTAGCTTCCTTGAGACCCAACTGGTTAGCCATAACTCCTTCTGAAGATAACCCATCAATGTCTAACTATACCTCTAGTGTCATCATAATTTGTTGCCCTTTCAACTAAGCACATAGAAACCTAGTATCGCCATCAATATGAGTTGTGGTGTAGAAATTTTTTACCAAGTTAGTGTAGGTGTCCTTCATCTCCACTAGCTTCTTCAACTCGTGGTACTCAATTAACTTAGGAAATGCAAAACCTTCACTTATGAGCCAAGCTAAAATGATGTACTTTAGTTGAATCATCTCCTTCTTCGCATAACAAAACTTGTAAGAAGACTCATAGTGTTCTTCAGAAAGCCAAGGGGTTGCCTTTAGAGCAGTAAGAGGTAAGGGAGAATGTGCAATGCGTTTTCCTCTGCTGGAAGGACCACCCTTTGCTGGTTCCTTCTCCTTCTTTGTTCTAGGGGCTATGGGTATGTGCCTAGTGCTCTTCATCCTCTTATTCTTCTTCTCTGCATTGATGGAGGTTGAGGTGAAGGTAGAAAAAGAGGTTTAGGTGATTAAAAGGTTAAAGGCTAACAAGGATACTCTGTTATGTTTCAAAAAGATGGTTGAAATAGAAAGTGGGAACTTTCTAAGTCTAGGCAAGGTTTAAAAAGAACAAGGGCAACATATTTTCAGTTTCATAAAATGTTTCAGATGCCTAGTAATCAATTGCCCAAGGTCGTAATCGATTACAAGTTTAGATAGAGAGTAAGGCTTTTTATCTTCAGTCTAGATAATCGATTGCTCAAAGTGGTAATTGATTATAGGTTTACCCAGAGAGCTTAGATATTAGCCTCAGCTCAAAACTATCAATTATAGGATATGTTAATCGATTGTCATGCATGCTAAATAATTTTTTTTAGAAGAGAACATGCTAAATGGTTTTTATGAATGATAAATATTCAAGAATGTAGACCACTTGTACAAACAAACAAGTTAGCAAATGCATATGTGCATGAATGAGTACTCTCTAATTGGCTCAAGTGACATTAGACTCATTTAGGATGCCAAGTTCATTACGAAGATGAAAGAACCTAACCTTTGCCAAAGGTTTGGTGAAGATATCAGCTAGTTGTGGGTCTGTATCAACAAACTCTATCACAATAAGCCTTGTGAATATGATCCCTAATAAAATGATGTCTAATCTCTATATGCTTTGCCCTAGATTGCATGATAGGAATGTGTTATTTCATCTTAAAAGAATGTGTTCTAAATGCAATCCAAAATCAGAAAGCTATTGTTTAAGCCACAATACCTATGCACAACAACTCCTTGCAACAATGTACTCAACCTCAGCCATAGATAAGGCAACATATGCTTTCTTCTTGTTGTTCCAAGATACTAGGCCATTTCCTAATAAATGACAAGTGTCACTTGTACTCTTCCTATCTAGTTTGCATCCAACAAAGTTTGAATCTGAGTATTCCACTAGAGAGATCTCAACGCCTTTAGGATACATTGTAAATCTCTTAACTGCTGAGAAATGAGACTTTTTAGGACATGATTGATAATGAACACACATGCAAACACTAAACATAAAGTCGGGTCTACTAGCATTCAAATAGAGTAAAGAACCAATGATACCTTTGTACTCTGTTTGGTCAACTAGTTTCCCTTTATCATCTACACTAAGGTAGCAATTTGTAGCCATGGGTTGCAACCTCCTTGCTTTTATCGATATCAAACTTCTTGAGAAGTTCCTTGCAATACTTAGTTTGATGGAGAAAAGTTGCATGATTCATTTGCTTCACTTGCAGACCGATGAAATAGTTCAACTCTCCCATTATTGACATTTCAAACTCCCCCAGCATCTTATGCACAAAATCTTCATAGAAAGGTTTATTAGTAGAGCCAAATATGATGTCATCTACATATCCGTTTGGAAAAGCATTCTTTACATCCATTTGGTACAATTTAATATCTATAATACAAGCAAATGCAAGCAACAATCTAACAACTTCTAATCTAGTTATCGGAGCATAGGTTTTACCAAAGTCTATACCCTCTTGTTGCTTATAACATTTGGCTTCTAGCCTTGCATTGTTCTTAGTTATGAAGCCATGTTCATCTAACTTATTTTTGAAAACCTATTTTGTACATATAATGTTTGTTTTACCAGACCTAGGTACTAGTTCCTAAACTTCATTTCCTTTAAACTAATGAAGTTCATCATGCATAATCATAACCCAACGTTCATCAACAAGCGCCTCTTCAATAGTTGAAGGTTCTACCATAGACACAAATACATAGAATTCACAAAATAGATTTAGTAAGTGTTGAGTAGAAACTCGTTTTCCAATATCACCTATATATGATGTTGTCAATAGAAAGGTCTTTAGGTGCTTTCTACTCCTTAGGAAGGCTGTTGTGTTGTAGTGAGTGTCCTTCAATATGGTTATTGTTTAGTACCTTTTCTCTTGTAGGAGAGGATTCTTTAGGACTTCATGCATAATCATAATCATAAAGAGGTACTTTTCCTAATTTTTGGGCATTAGTTTCATCCAAAACTGCATGCATAGACTCTTTTATTCTTACTGTATGTTTATTAAAGATTTGATATGCTTTGCTATTTGTAGAATAACCCAATAATAGACATTCATCAAAATTTGAATCTAACCTTGAAACTAATTCCTTACCATTATTCAAAACAAAACAATTACTACCAAAAACTTTAAAATGTGACACATTTGTTTTTATGCCCTTGTATATTTCATAAGGAGTTAATTTTAGAATGGGTCTAATCATCACCCTATTGAGTACATAACAAGCTATGCTAATGACATCAACCCAAAAGTAATTAGGCATATTATTCTCATTAAGCATGGTCCTTGCTAGTTCCTTAAGGGACCTGTTTTTCCTCTTCACAACCCCATTTTGCTGTGGTGTTCTTAGAGCGGAAAAGTTATGATTAAGTCCATTTTGTTCACAAAAATTTGAAAGTCTTAATTTTGAAATGCTCATCCATGGTCGCTTCTTAAACTTTTAATTTTGAAATCCTTTTTCATTTTGAATAAGCTTGGCAAGTGTCGCGACGTACCCTTTCGCGGGCAAGTGAAGGCGAGGCTCACGGGTGCGCTTTCCAAAAGGAGGAAAGATGCGCGGAGTCGCCACCAACGTTTATTTGTGGGAAACGTCGGAAAAACCGAAGGAAACCGGTCAAAATGAAAATTCTAAGTTCGGGAGTTGTATTTACGTTTGAGGAAGGTATTAGCACCTCTCACGTTTGTCTCAAAGGACAACAACCTATTTTTTAGAATTGTGGAAATTGTGTTACCTTAACTTTATTTCTTTTTATTTTTTGAGGTCGACAAAAGCGAGGCTTTTGCTCCTACATACCCTCCATCGAAGAGGAAATCAGACCTACGTAGTTCTTTCTTAAGAGTGAATCAAGCGATTCTTTTTACTTGAAAGGTGATCATTTTAAGGCGTTGGACCTTAAGAATGATCCATTTACTTGGTAAGAAAAAAAACTGAGGTAATAAACTTCCAAACCCTTTTTTTTAGTGATTTTTGTGGATGAGCTTGACTTGGCGAATTGATTTTAGCCTTAGTTTCGCTTTAGTTATTAGTCAATTCAATTAAGAATGAGAAATCCCAAAGAGAAAACGTCTGATTGATTTTCGCTTCATTTTACTAAAAGATATTTTTTTATTATTATATTATTATTTTACCTCTTTTTTTTTATTTCCAACGTAGTTACGGCACGACCGAACAGTCGGAATTCATTTTAACATAAATTAACGGATGATACAATTTAAATGATCGGTGGAAATTTATTTTATTTTTTAGATTAGGCAAGGAACGACTTAAATAAATGACTGAAGCACGTCAAAAGGGGGTATAGAAAGCGAATGAAGACGAGAATAAAAGTACATGAAACTAATGGGGACCACCACGGGTACGTAAAATGAATTGAAAAGCTCGGTTTGAGGTACTTACCAGTTGAAGACTGAAGAAAACGAAGAACGAACGATGAATGTTGAAGAACGGTTGAAAATCTTCGCGTAATTACTCATAGAAACGTTACGGAAGCGCCTCGGCTTGGATTTTCTTCACGGAAACAATTTTCCTCAGCAATTTCGAGAGAATAAGAAGTGCCAAGAAGGCTGAACCCCTTTCTTCTTCACTCCTCCCCCTATTTATAGCAAAATAGGGGAGGAGCTTGCCACCCAGCTCGCCCAGGCGAGCAAGGTTGCTTCCTCCAGAAGCAACTGCCTTCTGGAGGAAGAAACTGGAAGGCCCAAGTGGGCCTGATTGCTATTTGTACCCCCTTTTTTACTAAATGCACCCCCCTTACCTTTTTTGGTAATTCTTTTTCTGTACCGTTACGAAACTTTACGAATTTCGTAACGATACTTATTTTCCTTCCGCAAGGTTACGAATCCTTACGGATTATGTACTTACTCTTTTTTAGCTTTCGAAGAAGTTACAGAAACTCACGGATTGCGCAAAAACACCTCCTTTTGATTTCCATCACATTACGGAATTTCACGGATCACGTAAGCCTGCTTCCTTTTGATTTCCGGCACGTCTTGGGACTTCACATATTGTGCAACAAAGGGTTCCAAGTATCTCGAAGCGGCCAATCAAAGGTTGCATATCATCAAATAATAATCCCCGGACGAAATTAGGGTATGACAACAAGTTTTTTAAAAGCATTAAAAGTGTTATTCTTAGAATATAAGAATAAAGTTCAAGTATATCTAGAGTAATCATCTACGATAACCAGAGCATAGTAATTCCCTCCAGTACTTTTCTAGAAGAACCAAAAAGATCTAAATGTAAAAGTTCAAGCGCTCTAGAGGTAGAAATAACATTTTTAGATTTGAAAGATGCTCTAGTTTGCTTTCCCTTTTGACATGCATTACATAATCCATCCTTCTCAAATTTGAGCTTTGGGAGTCCTCTAACTAACTCCTTAAAGACTAGCTTATTTCGATGATTCATGTGGATATGAGCTATTTTCTTATGCCAAAGCCAAGAGAGATGATCATTACTTATTAAACAAGCCATGTTTGAGTGAGATGCTATTTCTACATTAAGCATATAGGTATTGCCAATACGACTACCAACAAACTTAATGTTGTTTGAAATCGATTAAGTTATTATGCATCATTCTCAGTTAAAAACAATTTTAAAAACCTTATCACATAGTTGGCTTATGCTTAACAAGTTATGTTTCAGTCCTTCCACGTATAAGACATTCTCTATGGAAAAAGTTAGGAAATTACCAATATTACCTACACCAAGAATTCTCGCTTTGTTGTTATCACCATAGGTTACAAATCCTCCTTCTTTAGTTTTTAGAGACATGAACTTTGACTTGTCTCTTGTCATATGCTCTGAGAAGCTGCTATCAAGATAACATAGTTGTTTATCTGTTGCTAGACACAACAACAAAATAAATTTAGAAGGTAGATTTAGATGCCCAAGTTGTGTTAGGTCCTTTTTGGTTAGTAATATTCTTAGTTCCTTTGGGAACCCACTTATATTTCCCACTTGGAATTCCATACCTTGAGAGAAGAATGTCCCTTGTTCATACAATAATGGCATACCGTGAAGGGTGAGCTAGAAGCTTTTATGAAGTTAAAGAAATTTTTGTAAGCTTTTTACTTCTTGTTATATGTATAACCCAATCTAGCCTTTTCGATAGCACATTTTTGTTGTGTAAGTAAAGCTTCCAAATTATCTCTCCCCATAGTGAACTTGGATAAAGTTTTTAGCAAGTATTCTACCTTGACTTCTAAAACTTTACATCCTTCACAAGGAGAAGTGACATTAGTGGTGTTAGTGCAATTGCAAGAAGACTTGTTCTTTTCTTTTTCTAAAATATCATTTTTTGCTCTTTCTTTCAAAAATTCTTTTTGAATTTCCACTAGCTTATCCACATGCCACTTCAGTTTTCCTTTTAGAAGATTATTTGCAATAGACAAATTTTGTGCTTCTTCATGTATTTCATTGAAAGCATGTAGTAGCTAATCATAGTTATCATCAACTTCCAAATCTAAAATGTTTACCTCACTCTCAACTTCATTTGTAGCCATCAAGCACAAATTTACTTCTTTCTCTTCATTATTATCAATGGATGTTGTTGATTCATTGTCATCCCAAGCAACATATGCCTTCTTCTTCTTCTTGAATGAACCCTTATTTTTCTTTTTTCCTTCTTGCTTCTTTTGGTAGATGGGGCAGTCTACTTTGATGTGGCTTGTCTTTCCACACTTGAAGCAAGTAAAGCCATTGGAGGAATATGGTTTACCCTTCTTGAGATTCCTCTTTGGCTAAAAGGTTCCATTTCTAAAGTCCCTCTTTTTCTTGAGGAACTTTTTGAGCCTTCTTACAAGCAAGTTCAAATTTTTAGCATCTAACCCTTCTGCATTGTCATCCTCACTTTTTCCACTTGATGGAATGCTGGTCTTCAATGCTAAACCTTTATTCTTCTTATCTATAGCTTCTTCTTCATCCATTCTTGTCAAGTCCATTTCATACTCCCTCAACTTCCCAAACAACTCATCATATGCCATAGTAGCAAGATCTTTTGATTCAGAAATAGTTGTGACCTTTGACTGTCATGCTTTGTTGAGGGATTTCAACACCTTGACATTGATCTCTTCTTCTTCAAAAATATTTCCAAGATCCTTGAGATGGTTTACAATATGTGTTTTTTGCACATCACTTATAGTTTCCCCTTGCTTCATCCTAAAGTTTTTGTATTCTTGGATAAGCGAATTCTTCTGAGCTCTCCTTAGTTTCAGTGTTCCTTCATGTGTGACTTGGATTAAATCACACATCTCTTTAGCAGTGTACATACAAACGCCCTGAAAAGCTCATCGGCATTTAATGAGGAATGTATAATGTTTATTACCTTGGAATCATATTCACCTTTTCGAATTTCTTCTTGTGACCAAGATTCATAAGGTTTTTCTACTATCTTGTTATTAACTACATGGTTTTGGAATGATATATCCATTCACCACTGCACTCCAAATGGCTCTATTAACAAACTCCATGAAGATTTTCATCTGAACTTTTCCAAAAGGGGTAGTTCGTACCACAAAACAATGGTGGTCTGTTAATGGATGGACCCTCAGAGAATGACAATTAATTCCAAGCCATGATCAGAATCTTTTGACAAAATCTTGATTAATTTTCAAGACCCTAGCTTTGATACCAATTGTTGGATTAGGCAGTAATTTAGAAGGGAGGGTTGAATAGATTCTCTCAATCTTTATCAATTTGTTCTTAATACAGATTAAAAACAACCCCTTTAAATCAATCAAAGTTTCTTCAAAAGATCATAATAAACCAGAAACTTCTACGTTTCTAACATGTGTAAAAAATATAATCTTTTATGATGGCCCTTGAGATAAATTCCAATACCAAGATGAGTTTAAGACTAAGAGTTTAGAGAATGAGAGAATCACACAAGAGTTTATACTAGTTTAGTTCAATCTGTACCTACTTCCAGTTGTTCTAAGTCCTCTCAGAACTTCCGCTATATAGAGAAAACAAGTACAAACACTATACACACACAATTCTATAATAAAAATCAAATCTTTCTCTTGAACCCTACAAGAAAAGACTCAGAATTGAAAGTCTATCAATTCTCTAACCCTCTTGGTAACTCTCGCCAAGAAACATAATCTAAAAGATTGAATACACTTGAAAATGTGTAGATCTTTATCAATCTTCAATTTTTCTTCACAAGATGATCAATTCATGATGGTTGAATGAATGATTCATTGATCAAATTCAATCTTTAGACAAAATGCAGTGCAATTCTTTTAGAAGACTCTCTTGAAATGTTTTTCTCTAAGACTAACCGTATCAAGAGTCTTTAATAAAGAAAACACATAGGGGTATTTATAAATTTTGATAGTTAAAATAGATCTAGTCAATTATAAAATCAAGTAATCGATTAGTTTTTCAAAATCCCATTTGATATGCATTTTTTGATTATAGAATCACACAAAGAGCTTCTCTTTGTCTCTAGGTGTTAGGTAATCGATTATCAAATAAGACAATTAATTATCCTAAGCTACAAATCTTTACTTCTTCTGAAACTAGATTTGACATTCAATTACTAGGTTAAATAATCGATTAATTCAACGCTTCTAACCAAATTTCAAGTAGAAGCAAGTTCTTAAGAGTATGAGAACAAAATTGAATTTCATAAAACAACCCAAAATTAATTCTCTCGGGATTCCTATACATGTTCATTCTAATCTCCAAGCGTGAGTAACTCATCCCTTATCTTAAGGTAGTCGTTTAAGCATTCTCCGTTAGCAATGATGACATTTTCGGTGCTATCTAGAGCTCCTTTTCCGATTGCTCTGTTAGGATTCTTGAACTCAGAGAAAAAAAAAAAGAAAAAGAAAGAAGTGTAGAAATGTTTTGTAAAAACTCATGGCTAAAAGAGTTATTTATATCCTTGGATAATGTTAGCCTATTATATGCTTAATTTTTTTCTTATTTTATTATTTTATAAAAAAACACTCTATTTTACCATGATAACTAAATAAACATTTTTTTCTTTCTAAAACACTTTTTTAATTAAATAAAAGCCAAATATTTTTTTTTAAATTCTATTTATTTTTAAATAAAATCCTTTTAAAATTATTTAATGAAAAACGGTGTATTACATGTAGAAAGTAGTAAATCAAATGAGAATATGGTTTTGTGCAAAGCAAGAAACAAGGGACACTAACCTAGGTTATCTGCTAAGAAACGAATGGCGACCCAGCCACAAGAAGGTACTTCCCACTGTGTTCCTTTCAATTGGGCCAACAAGATTGAAGTTTGCAGGATCCTTATATGGATCGATGTTACCAAAACCTTAGCCAACCCATAGAGAAGTTGAACCCATGCAAATTGAGAGGGTGACTTTCGGCACCAAGAATGTTGGTGTCCTGCATAACAAGCTCTACACTTGTGTTGAAAGGAAGAACCTCCAACTTTGTCCCATTGGTCACCATGGTGTTGTTTGGTGGGGTGCCTGTGTAGTCGAATGACATTAAAGGGTTAATTGGAAAATCAAGTGAGTAAATTCCATTGGATTTCCCAAAAAAATGGGCTTGAAGAAGTGTTGTGGTTGGGAGTGTGATAGACACATGGCTCCATTAGGTCCCTGGCAAGTTTGATTATGCGGATCGACAGAGACTCGTTCCAAGACCAACGGTGAAGAAAAAGTGCTTATTAACTTTTTGGGGGACATTACAAGGAAACTGTGAAGTTGCAAGGCTATGGAGCTTGTGGGTGAAGGTTGTTGCAATTGCAAATGAAGTGTCATTAAGAGCAGGGAGGTCATTAAGGCTTAAAGAGTGAAAGGTTGTTCATGGAAGTTGTTTTGTGAAGAAAGCGTGACGGAATTTCATATTCCAAGATACCGGTAACAGTGGAGTTGTCACATATGGCCTAGCAGCCATAAAGAATGTTGCATTGGGTTATGAGATATGGTTCTGAGAAGAACATTAGTGGTTTGTCCAGGAGCTATAAGAATAGTGTTGGTCTCAAATGGTTTGGCATAAATGGGATCTGCTTCAACGACTGAGGGCTGTGATTTGCAATGCTGAATAAGAGTTCATCATTGAGTGCAACATTGATCAAACAGAGAAGGTATCTCTTCCCAAGCTTGAATGTATCTGCCATAGTCCAATCTTCTATATTAAATTTAGAAATATCTCGTTTTAGTTGATATAGTTTCTGTTTGATTAAGACAAAACTTGCAGATAAAAGAAGTGTTAATTTCGTTTAAAAGAGAAACACTAGCAACACAATTTTTTCAACAGATAAGTTGAAAGTGTATTAGAAAATGTATTACTAGCACTTCTCTTATTAAAAATTCGAGTCATCTATGCTTGTTTCTTAAAGTACTGGTGAGTTTAAGTTCTTTCTCCACAATTTTATCCACACAACTGGTGTGTGGCATTTTTAGGTAACATGTTATAAGAATGACCCTGGTAGTACATCAATAGTGTAGGAATCAGAGACATTTGGAAGGCTTGTGTTATCAGAATTCCATCATTATCCTGAAAATAGTAATTAGTAGTGACGTATCAACTTAAGATTAGTACTTTGTACCATGGTATGTTATAAGTCAATGTTATGTGATTCTCATTAGTCATTAGTCTCATTTTGGTACTTTATCTGCATCTGTAACCCAGTACCTTAGATAAAAAAAAGGGGGTAGAAGAGAGTAAGTGTAGAATGCAATCTATTTATATTTATGTCTGTGATGTGAATATGGTTTTGATGAAATTGCAAGAGAATAGAGGAACTGATTCTCTTAAAAGAGTAAGTACATCAAAATGATAGTGCCTGATAGTGCCAGCTAGTGCAAGTTGATGAAGACAAAATATATTCAATGAGAAAAGAAAGAATGGTTGAGATATAAGAGAAGAAAGATGGTCAACGCCCATTTTTCTCTTTTGCTGAAAACATGCTAATGGATAGACAAATTAGAAATTCTATGAGATGTTCGATAATGAAACTGTTGCGTTTGTTCTGTTTTGTGTATTCAATTGGCTAAGTTGTAAGCTATATATAGAGGGATGAAAGAACATTGTTGGTTTGTTTGATTAGGTGTTGCTACATTGTCTGATTCAACTAGAAACTGAAATCTATATTTTCTGTGTTTTCATGAGATCAGTTGTTAGAACTACTTTAGAGTGGTGTCGAAGAAATTCAATTTCCTTTGAAAGTCAAACAACCACTAAACTTTATTCCTCTTATTATCATAGCTGAAATTCCCGTTCAGAACATGTTTAAAACTGTTGTGCATGAATCAACAATGATTAGCATAAGTGGTAGCAATTTGTATCCCTTAAGCAAATGATTTAGGGTTTAATTTTGGTTGATCCTTGAATATGAAATAAATCTTGTTGAGAGGAGAATACTCACCTTGTATGTGCTCATGGTCTGTGATGAAAATTAGTCATTATTTCTAACGAGAATTACTTCATACCAATAGTATAGTAAAACAAAAAACAAAAAACTGTTGTGCTTGCAAATAATACCTGAAAGGTCGCATTAGAGTTGGTGAAAAGGAACAGGAGGATTGAAAAGACCATTGGTCAGATGTAACTCTCTCAAGTCTCAACCAAATAATCTTGTTGCCAAACTAAGATAGCTCCTATCAAGCAGTCACATCTGAGACGGATTTTAGTGAAAATTTTAGACTATACCCGGCAGATAGAGTCCATAATCAATAAGGAAACTTATTTGGAAATTTTCTTCCATCTATACAAGTTGAGATAAATTAAACAGGAAGTGACAACAGCTACGCTCCCTTTTTTTTCCATTTCCTTTATAAGTGTACAATATAGAGACATGCTACTTCACAAGAATTCCTTTCCGCTAAAAACATTGTTCATTTCAAGGGATGTGAAATGAAAAGAAAAAGAAGAAAACAATTTTATAGGCAAGTAGATTTGAATAAATTAAACTAGTTATCATCAAGTCGAGAAAGTTGTAGGGAATAGATACTTGGATTGATGTGGTAGAAGTAGGACCAAATGAATTTAGGCAGATTCTGAGTATCCACACCCTATTGTTGGTAGAAAGTACAAGAAACAGTACTTTGTAATTTATCCAATCTTCAATCCTACCCCCTTTGTATGTCAACTTTCAACATCACTTCCATTGTTGTATACTTATTTTTGTATTAACTTTTCTGTCGCTCACTTACTATACAACAATATAAGGATATCAAGCACACATTGAGCTACATGTACAAATTCTGTTTGAGATACAAATTCACGAGAACTGAACAAAATGTTTGATGTCTGGAATTTTTAGTTTTCACTTTTTCGTCTCTGGTCTAAAAAAATTTGAATGTAATTTTCATTTCTTGTATACATCTACAACGGTTTTGTCACTAACTTTATAGTTTACAACAATGTGAAGTTATTGCCATGCAGAGGTATACATGTATCAACATTGCCACTAAATGCTACAATCTCAAGTAATTGGGTATAAGTGTTTAATGTGTTAAAGTTAAGGTTGATCGACAATTCTTAGTCAGGTTTTACTTATCTCATGACCAAATTTCGGATTAGTTAGGGTTCATTTCCCCTTATGAACCAGAGAGTTTAAGACCAAAAAAATAATCAAGAAAAATTGAGAATTTCATCATGTGTCAATCCTACATTTAAATTTGAATAAAGAGAAAAAGAAAATCTTCTAGGTGTTGCCATGAGAAGAACTGTTATGGCCTCCAAAAAGATGGGGTTGCCTACCCATCCTTTTAGGCAACCCGAAATTTTGATAACATTTGATTTCACCTCCAAACCCAGCCGTGACAATTACCAAGCCCCATGCTGAAGGAAGAACTGTGGAAGAAACATGGCTACTGTCCAACAATGAATAAGAAGAGGACCATGATGAAGAAGGTGAATCACCACACCTAACTGAGGATGAGCCAGAACTAAATGAATCACTAAATCCTGAATCTGTTCGTGAAATTGCTTCGATGTCTTCATCCCCTGCAGTGTGGCAGTTAGCTTTCATCGGAGATTGTGGCATCATTCTCTTACTGTTTACAAACGAATCATTAAGTCCGGATTCTGTGTGTGAAATTGCTGCAGGGTCTTCCCTTGGGGAATTTGAAGCACCTTCTGTGGCATGGTTATTATTACTCTTCTTGTTGGGAAGGGGTGGAAGCGTTCTCTTACTGTTTGTAGCAGATGGCGATGATGTGTCTTCTATGCAATTAGAAGGTGCCTGAGAACGTTTTGAATGTCTTTTGGAATGATGTGTTGGCACTAGAGGAGGATCACCTCTTATGGTACACGGCCATGGTATTGCTACTGAAACATCTTTACAATGGAAGTGCTCGTGAGAACGGGTAACTAGCACATTTCTACCCTTTCCACTGCCTCCACTTCTATGCTCTTCATGCTTCCAGATATATACTTGAGAATCTTCACTGGCACTTATAATGTATCTCCCATCTGGACTAAATGAAGCTGCAATTGAGCTGTTTGCATTTCGAAAACCTGTTGATGTTCAACACCAATATAGGATATCATGCAGAAACAAAAGTTATAATTTTGATTTAAAAATGTTTTCGATCCTTAATAAATATCAGATTTTTGTGTTTGTTTATTAATAAATATCTGTATTGCATTGAATTTCCAATAAAATAATAATTTTATTTTTGATCATTTTCATTTTTTTAGTTTTTAGTCTATGATAAATTGATGAATTTTATATTTTTTCCATGATATGTTTTTTCATATTTTATTAGTTGGAACTAAAATAAAATTTGCTCATTTATTAGAGAGCAAACACAAAATTCGTTAATTTATCAGATATTAAAACAAAATATTAAGGACAAAAAATAAAGTTGTTTTATTAGGGATTCAATGTAAAACAAAAATTTATTAGAAAACAAATACAAAAATTAAATATTTATTAGGGATTAAATACATATTTAAGCTTATAATTTTTAATGCAATTTTTGTATGACAAATGTCATAAGGCATAAGCTATCAAAATCTTTCTGTAGTACTAAAACAAATTCGGAACATAGCAGAAGATGTTATGCAGCACCTTTGTACTTTTGAACGACCTCTGAACTCTCCAAAATTCTTATCCTGGAATCGGCTGAAGTGACAAGAACTTCTGATGGTTTGCCTGGAGCAAACTGTAAAGATACAAAGCCAGTAAATTTGCTTTCCTTACATCAAACCGAATCCGGTTTATGGCACATGGAGATAAGAATTACCTGGAAACCAGTGACCTTTCGTAGTTGGGATTTCTTCTTGTGTCGAATCTCAATTGTGCCAGTTTGAGTTAGTATGCAATCTGGTTCACCGTAAAGAAATGGGAAATTAACAACTTGATTTAATGAGCTTAAATTATGAGTTGGACGATATGGTAAATTTTTAATTAGACTCTAAGATGGTTCTAGTAGAAATAAAAATATAAAGAATAAACTAGTGGAGTATCTAATACCTTCTGTCCTATATGTACGACAACTCCCTTTAAGGGAACCAACCAGAGCACCCTACAATAATAATAATAATAACGAGCAAATAAGAACAAGGATCGAAACCAATGCATAATTGTTATTTGCATTTAGTTTATCATTTTATTTATTTTGCTTAACCAAGTTAACTTAACAATTATACATTGATATGGCAAGTTCTTTCCACATAAGGCAAACTAAGATTCTCTTGGAGTTATATAATTAGATATTTGATTATATGAAGATATAACTCCAAATAGGAAATGGTACCATACCTGACCGTCAGGTGTATAAGACACTGCAGTAATCATTTCGTGGATATCAGTCCAATTCACGACTTGGCGTTCAGGGATGTTCCATATTCTGACCTTAGCATCGAGCGAACCACTGATGAAATAATCATCGTGGATAGGATTGAATTGTATGCAGGTTACTGCAATATCCAATCCCTCATCAAACAAGAAGCCAACAAAATGTAATTAACTGAAAGTCCTATGCAGCATGTTCAGAATGTGAATCAGTACCTATATTTATTATAATTTATTAGAGTTTATGGTAGAATTTATACTGTTGTATCTGTTACAATTTCATGTTGTATGTGAGTTTATGGACTGTTACAAATTAATGGGTAAGTTTATTTGTCATTATTTTCTGTTATGAATCTTTTGTATTTAAAGATTTGAAATTACGAAATAAAGCATTAGAGTTTCGGCCTTCATTTTGTGGTGTCTTTGTTGATTTTTCTTTCTTATTTCCAACACATGCATACCATCCTAAGGCTTAAAAATCATATAGAATATTTAAATAATAGACCAGAGTCAAGCATTTCACCCTCACCATAGTCATTATGGGCAAACATGTTCAAGCAAGTCTTAGTTTCCAAATCCCACAATCTGACTGTTTTATCCATCGAAGATGAGAGAAGTAACTGCAATTGAAAATGAAAACCGATCAAAACTTTGATCTTCTTATTATCACTTCTTGCATGCAATAAAACACAATAAATTTTGTACCCTGAGAAACAATTCGCATGTATATGTTATAGGCAACATTTTAAATTGCAGTGATGGTTTCAATATTGCCATGATCTTTGTTATTGCAGAAAACTTGGATAACAAGGTGCAGTCACGAGGACAAAAAATCTTTAAGTTACGGCATCATTGCATTCACACACCAATTTTTAAGGCGAGTTTGGTTTAGTAGAAAGAAAAAAAAAAAGAAATAGATTTTTTTCTGAATTAAAGTAAAATGTAAGAGATATGAGTTTCACTAAATAAAATATAAGATTTTTCTTTCTTTTATTTCTCTTCTTCCAAACAAACACACCCATAGAGAGTAATTATTCTGTCGCCACCCAAACAGTAATCTCACCTATTAGGCTATTACTCATCTTTCATTTCTCGTCATCGATCTTTCTCTTGTTATAATAGTATCACATAAGCAATCATATCCATAAATCACTTATCTTATCTCTTTTCTTTAAGAAATGCAAACGAAAGGGAGTTGGTATGTTGTAAGCTGTACCTGAGATTTAGACCAAGACAAATCCAAAACATCATCTAAATGGCCACGAAAAGAGCAATGCGGCTTGTCGGAAAGTGAGAAGACAGTTTCAGGAACATGAACATATTCAGGGATGGCTGTGCCTCTTTTGCTTCCGAATTTCCCTTTCTTCTTCTTCTCACTAGACAAAGAAGGAGTCTCACTGGACGATGCAAGAAGCGAGGGGTGAAGAGGAGTGAGACTTCCCTCGTCAGGCCTGAGAGACATAACCTCACACTCCTGCACTTCCCACACGTGAATCACCCTATCCTCTCCCGCACTCGCCAGATACCGTCCATCCAAACTAAACCTAATCGTCCACACGCACCCCTCGTGAGCCTGAAACTCCTGACACAGATGCAAAGCAGAGAGCTCCTTGTGCGCTTTCCCAGTCTGCCGAACTCTCACCCACTGATTCTTCGCCTCCATCACCGGCACCGGCATCGTTATCGGCTCTCGCTCGCCGATGAACCCGCTCGCCACGCCTTTAATGTTCTTCAACAACGCAGCACCTCTTCTCTTGCTCATCCTCAAACTCCTCGAAATGTAAGAGCTCGAAGAAAGCTTGCGCGACAAACCGTCGTTGTGGTTGCTTCCTGCTTGAAGGGATGTTGAACAAAATTAGTTTTAAGAAAATAACTATATATCTAGTTTTATATAACTAGATAAGTATAAAATTATATCCAATTTCATAGTTATGAATATTTTAAATAATTTGTTTATTTAAAGATAGTTATGATTATAAAACTGTAATCAGTTAAATAAAAATACATATTTTAAATATTTTTTTATAAGTTATATAATTAATTTTAGATATAACTTATTATTTAAGTAATTTATTCATAATTAATTATATACTCATTATTTTAAAAACTAATTATTGTTACAGTTAACTAAATAGTCAGATCATGAACACCCTACCTGTATGCGCACGCCTCATAAGCTGGTTCACCACGCGCGACTTCCCCACCGTCCTCTCGAACTCCTCCATCGTTAACTGCTTCCCCGTCTGCAAATCACTCAGCCTATTCCACGCTCCGTTTTTGCCGTACTCATTCACAATGAACTCCTTCCCGGTGTCCAGATTTCTAATCAAGAAAAACGCTCCCACTCCCGAGTTCTCCAATTTCGCCACGCTTCGCTTTGAGGTTGCTGCGTCGTCGGAATCTCTCACCACCGCTCTGCCTCCGGTTCCGTTTCCTCCGCGCGGGAAGGCCACCTCCGTGGCGGTTCTCGTAAGCCGCTGCTTCGACTGCTTCCCGATGAAATTTTCCTTCCTCGACCTCTCCATGGAGAACAAATCGACGTCTCCCTCGGAACGAGAACGAACGAGAACTAAATGAACAGAGGACTGCTCTGTTTTTTTGTGTTCCGAAACAGAAGAATCCGAAGGTGGAATAGTAACCGGCAAGGAAGTAGTTAAAAGTATTGATTTTTTCTCAGAGGAGTTAGAAGAAGGAGCAGAGTCGATCTTCTTTGAAACTACGTTCGTGGCTTTTGAGAACTCCTTGTGGTCGTCGTCTAGGCCCATGCCGTGGAGCAATCGCTTTCGCCTCTCGGTGATTGACACGGGGGCAGCCATCCATATGCCGTAATCTGAAGCGGTGTCGGTCGGCGGAGGGGCCCTGTTTTTTCGTGACTGAAGAGACGAGGCAGCAGAGACGAAGGAGAGGCGGGGATCATCGAAATCATCGTCGTCGTCATCGTCGGAAGAAGAAGGGAGGTCAAGGGGAGCGGCGGTGGAGAGGCGGTTGTAGGACTCGAAGAAGGTGTCGTCGTCGTCAACGTCGCCGAGGCCGTCCCAGTTCATCGTGAGCGTTTTCCTGCGTTCCATGGCGGCGGCACATTGGCATCAAAACAGGGATTGGGTGATGGATGAAAGTGCCCTTCGATTGAATTTTTCGTTTTCGTTTGGTTTGGTGCTGATTTTTTTGGTTTGTGGTTGCGTTTCGGTGTCCGGGGGCAGAGCAAGTGAAAGAGAGAAAAAGAAGGAAAGAAAGAGAGGTTGGCTACCGTTATGGATTTTTGGAGGCAAAGAAACGGTCAACGGGTGTAATATTGCTGCTTTTTAGTTGCATGCCTTATGCTCGCTCTTCTCTTTTCTCCATTCTCCATTCTCATAAAACAAAAATAAATTTTATTTCATAATGAAAAAATCACCTATACCAAAATCTAATAATAATAAAAATAAAAGGACAAAGAGTAAGATACAAAAGACTCGTGTCGAAAGGAAAACATCTATACCATGGTAAAAAAAATATAAAAACATAAATTAATGATACGATACAAAATTTTAAAATAAGAAAAAAAAACAAATAAATAAATAGATGGTTTAGATATGCACTCGAATGATTTCTATATAATTTTTTTTATTTTATATAATCAGGTAGCTTATAGGACGTTCAAATTTCAAAATTATACTCATGTGGTTATATGAATATGAATATTTTTTATAATATTAATTATTGAAAATTATTGGTGATATATTAATTATGTTATATAAGATAAGATTTTTAAGGAGTAAATGTGATTATTTTTGTGTTTGGTTTTTAAAAGATTATTTGGGATGATAAAATTTAGAAGATTAAATTGGAAATTCAATTTCAAAATAAATGCATTAAAATTATGAAGATGGTGATGATAACGACTAATAAGTTGTATATAAAATTAAATAAATATAAATAAAAGAATTGTTTATAGTGATATAGAAAAGCATTTTGTAATGGGGTTGATAAAATTTTGTTTTCAAAGGAAGCTTAGAAGTTTACAAAATCCCAATTCAACATTTTCTATTGATATTTTTGTCACTTTAGAGATTTCAAAGGCTATTTTAGGATAGCCTTTTTCTCTTCACATTGGAGTTTCTTTCCCAATCAACACTAAACTTATTGGTGCCATGGAGGCTATTGAACTTGCTATTTCTAAGGGTTGGAGGAGCCTTTGGTTAGAAAGTGACTTGTCCTTAGTTACTATGGCATTTAAGAACTATTATATTGTTCATTGGTAGCTATGAAAACGTTGGATGAATTGTGTTGCTTGTACTAAATCTATGAATTTTATTATTTATCACATTTTTTGAGAGGGAAATAGTTGTGCTGATAAAATGGAAAACTTGGGTGTCTTGGATCAAAGATTTCACTAGTGGTAATCTTTGCCCAACTATATTAGGGAACCTTTCTTTAGAGAAAGGATAGGTTTGCCCAGTTTTCATTTTCTCTCTTAGTGGGGTTGGTCGGCCTCCTGCGCCCCCTTATACTCTTTGTCTTTTTCTTCTTTGTTGGCCTTTTTTTAATAATACTTACTTAGGAAGTGCTAGCATGTGATGTCGTTTTGCCCTGGTGCCAACCTAGTTGGGATTAAGGTATCACAATTGATGCTTAAGAATCTTTAGTTTTATAAAAAAAAATAATTGTTGTTGTTGCTTAGACGTAACCCAAGGTTAGGGTGAAAATATTTGTGCACTCTTTTTCCGTATCTCTTTCATTTTACTTTTGCATAGATGATAAATGCCATCTTTCAGTTATTTTTGGGATTAAAATGTTAGCACCTATCTTTCGATTGTAATAGTTTTTCTTATAAACTACCTTTAAATCTAGTTGTTTTATATATATTGTACATTTACTAATGTTTTTTGTTTAAATATGAAAGATTCATCCATAATTTTGTAGGTTTTGATGGTTGTTTATTAGATCTAGAAACAGAGTTAAAAGGAAGGACAAAATAATCATTTTAAAATATTTTAGAGTTACAGCTCGCCTGAGCTAATAAGATTTCTTCATCCATAAGCAACCAACTCGCCTGGGTGAGTTAAAGCTCGCTTGGGCGAATTGGTGCCTTCAGCACTAAGTCACAAATTCGCTTGGGCGAGCTAAGTGAATTTCTCAGCACCTGTTGGCTCTTTTCTATAAATAGCCATGTTTAGGAAGTTAGAAAAGAACCCTGCTGATACAAAATCGGTGAAAAACACAGAGAAAGAGTGAAGAAGAAGGAGAAAAAGAATAGTGGAGCCGAAACATTGCAAAGTTGTGACCGTGGATCACTTCCTTCATCATTTCTCTTGTTAGTCTTGTGCTCTGCGCAATGATTGGTTAGTTTTTCTTAAGGATTGGATGTAATCTTTGTACCCTTTTGTATCCCTTTTGATATTATATATGTATGAATTTTTTCTACTCATTGTTGGTAATTTCATTCTACTTATAATGCTTGATTCTATTTGATCACTAGTGTCATGAAATTTAATTTTAGGTAAGACTGAAAAGTAGTCTTAGAATTTGAACCGAATGATTTTCTTTTATTAAACACCCATCTTTGAAACAAAAGTGTTTATCTTTAAAATTATTATTTTTTCCAAAACTTTTGAATTTCCATTCTGAGCAACTTGAATTTCTATTATGAGTTTAGAAAAAAATTTCATTCTGAAGGAGTTTATTCTGAACTATCATCATAAACCTTTTAGTTTTCAAAGGAACATAAAAAGTTTTCAAAACCCCAATTCAACCCCCCTTCTTGGTATTTTGTCACTTCAATTGACATCAGAGATTAAATGGGTTAAGCACACTTGATAGTGTGAGAGGAGCATCTTGGAAGAAGTGATGGTTGTACAAGCTCCAACAGTGTTTATTCCTGAAGGTGCCTCAACCAACAGACCCCCCGACTTTGATGGAAAAGATTTCTACTACTTGAAAGATAGAATGATGTTATTTTTAGAATATTAGGATGTAGATTTATGGGACATTATATAGATTGGTCCCTACAAACCAAAGAAGAGAACTGAAGTTGGAGTAGAAATGAACAAATGAAGAGAAAAATGTACTCTAGGTGACAAAGCCAAAGTCTTTTTGAACTTTAGAGCCAAGTTCTTTTTGACATGTGCTTTGAGTAGATTTGAGTATGACAAAGTAAAAGAGTGTGAAACAACACAAGAAATTTGGAACACACTCAAAACCACACATGGGGGCACCAATTTGGTAAAGGACACTATAATTAATATTTTGACTCACAAATTTAAGGTGTTTAAGATGCAGGAAAACAAATCCATATAATAGATGTTTGGAAGGTTCACTACTATAGTGAATGAACATAACACTATGGGAGAAAAGTATACAACACATCAAAGAATCAAGAATATTTCAAGGAGTCTACCCAAAATCTAAAGCATAACAGAAGCCAAAATTTTGAAAACCTTGGCTATTGATGAACTCATTGGTTACCTGAAGGTCCATAAGCAAGAGCTGATGGATGAAACACAATCGCCTAAAGGGAAGATCATAGCGCTCAAGGCCTCTCAGAAAATCAAGACAAGGAATCAATCCAAAGCACTAAACTTAGAAGTAATGTCTGACGTTGAGAACAATGATGATGAGCCTTCTAAGGAAGATGAAGAAGAATTAGCATTCTTAACCAAAAGAGTAAAAAGATTTCTTAGAAGAAGAAAATGACCAAGAAGGAACTTCTCTAGAAGGGACATTCAACAACAAGAAAGTTCTAGAAATGTCAGATGGTTTGAGTGCAACAAACATGACCACATCAAAAATTGACTTTCCCTTTGTTAAAATGGACTTCAAGAAAGGTGATCCAAAGAAGAAAACAATGATGGCCACATGGGATGATACAAAATCATTGTAATGAACCGCCTCGTTGTTACGATATCACCACTCTAAACCGTGAGAATTTCAATTTTTAAATGAAAATTCCGTTAATTTGCTTATGAAAAATTAAAGTAAAATTTTAATTTCACGATATACATTCCCAAACAATGCACCATTACTTAAATACACACTCACACACACACACACACACACACACACACACACACATATAGGCATAGTAACTTAGTACACATCATTCACATAATGGAAAGTAAATTTGTTCATACATATAATTAAGTTTGTGATTTACATCCTCAATTCAACAAAAAGAATTATGGAACCAGCTATGGAGGAGTTGATTAACAAAACACAACTCTCTCCCAAAATAATCCCAACGTCATCACGTTGGCTCCGTAAAAGAATCTCACTTCCTGTACTCTAATGTTGTCATTCTGCTCCCACGAACAAGGGTTCATGATCATCACTGGTACCAACCACACGATACAAAAATTGCAAGGCTGAGTTCATTATAAAAGGAATTAATACTAAAATCAAATAACCACAATTAGTAAGAAAACATTAACAAATATCACAAGCTTACACAAATATTCATTAATCCAACACACACTCAACAAATAATCATCATCCATCCATAGTTCCAATCAATCATGCTCAGTATGATGCATGCACCTGACCTCAACTCTCCAATGCAAATGTGGTACCATCCCCAAGGAAATAGCCTAAGTGTGTCCACACGACACTCTCACTTAGGAAAACTAGGCAGTAAGTGTCGAGGTCACCCTGTCGTGCATAGGCAACTCCTCCCACAGTGATCAGCCTGAGTCTCAAGGGAGTTCCAAACCAAGTGACATGCCCCTAAGTACAAGTATTTTTCCTCATGAAAAACTATGAGTACTTACTGACAAAGTTTGTACTATTTCCATGCAATATGAAATATGAAACATGGGCACCATCAATGCACTGACCGTGGATAATTAAAGATTTTAAGCCATCCCCCTCCAGAGATGCTTAAAACTCTTTAACCACTATATTTCCCCCACCAAGGATATCCAACAAGGTCACT